>NC_060023.1:3333333-3636363 GCF_021134715.1 Daphnia pulex | reverse complement strand
GACAAGCGATGGAATTTCCTGTTAGAAGACATAGGATATTCGACAGATTTCACGTGAAGAGTCATTTTATTAACAATCTTGAAGGCTAGAACACAACCCTTAACCTTGCCAACTGAAGATGTGGGGGCTATACTGAAGGACGCTTATGAGGAGATGCCTGTCAGAAGGACAATCCCATAAGATGAAATAAACATGAAGATGGAGAATAAGGGCGTAATTTGTGACATGGTGAAGTTAGGAGTATTCAAACCTACAGAAGACTTACCGACATGATGAGTTCTGTTCCAAGTCTCAATCTCTGTTCTGGTCTTCAACAATTGAAGCCACAGACAATTGAAAACTTGTGCAGGAGCTCATATCTCAGTCTCAAATGATCCAGAAGAAATTTCCTCACTACCCCGTGTATCTCTTGATTAGACCCAAAAAACCTACTGGCCATATCTTCTACAACATGTTTTGCTACAACAAGGATCTTGTTAATGAACCATTCACCTACAACACAGTTTTTAAGGAATCTAGAACCAATGGAACAATAAACTGGACATAATTCAGTTAAACATCTTTTTCTAAGCTGAAGAACTTGGCCAGGTGCGAGTCAACTCTCTAACGTCATACTCATTTGAGTTCTACCAAATCCCATTCTGAACCCAGAGGTCTTCTTACAAACTTTCTAAAATATTGCAAATGTCTGTCAATCTTGAGTTCTCTAAGATGCTGGCCGTCAGCTTGCTTATCTTTATGAATGGCAATTCTAAAGTTGAAGAAGTAGTCGCCTTTTCAAGATATGTCTTCATGGAGGGTTTTGTTTCTGTCCCTTCACTTCCAAAGCCACATAAGATGTTGAGAAGATACCAACTGTGTTCCGAAGCCGTCTGCAAGCTTGGGCTACAGAGAAATTACTCTCTGTGCCATGAAGAAAATTTGCCAGCAAGATGGTTTTAAAATCATGATAGAGTCGAAAGAAGTGAAGTGACCAGGAATTTTCAACATGTTCACTGGTGCATTCATCAACAACTCCTTCCAACTGACCTCGTTGTTCTACCTTGGTTTCCTTAAAAATAAGAATTAGACTGTCGAGAAGATTGGAACATCTGCTCTCTAAAAGAAGATACTACATATGGAAGAAAAGAGGACTAAGCAGAATCAATTTTTTGGGAGGGATGAAACTGACCCGGAAACAATCCAAACTCATGGGTTTCTTTTCTTTGGTTAAATATCTTTTCAGAAAGTCTACGGACTACTTACAACAGATTCATGGACTTTCATACATGAGGAAGATTGAATATCTATTCTTAATTTCATTGGGGAGAATACCATTGAAGATCTTGGAACCCTAAAAGCTAGCAGCTCCTTCAACGAAAAGTGGTACGAGCATGAAAAGGGAAAATTGTATAAAAGAAAGAGAGCCAAGGAGGTCATCTGACCAAGGGTCAGCTCTGAAGAGTACAACCTCAGCATTCATCTGGTAAAACAGGCCATATGCAAAGTTGAGTCTCAAGGCGTCGTGCACATAGTCTGTCTCTTCTCATAGTCTTCAAGAAATCTCAACATAGGACCGTTAGTGAAATTTATCTGCTAAATATGGACGAGAGGATTATCCAACAATTCATAGAGACGATTGCTAGGGCTATATTTGTAAAATGTCGTCGTATGAGGTCATGACTAACCCGAGATTTTAGGGAATGAAGAACAACCCACATGACAAAAAGGCTAAGAAATTTCTCCCCGAGCCTATTGTCAAGGCTGCTAAGTCAGCAGATGCTCAACAATGGAACCAAGGGCAGTACAACAACCAAATTTGCATTGGTCTTGATGGAGTACACTCTAACTTACATGCATCCATACGAGGGATTTCAACGTTCACTCAGAAGAAGATCATGATCGACCCCAAACTTATGGAGACTGTAGAGAACAAATCTCTACTCCCAACTTCAAGTGACTTCATGAATAAACTGCACAGCATGGTGTGGGACCTTGGAAACAGTGAGTGTGGGATGAGTTGGCTCAATGTACCTCGCTCTCAATTCATCACTGTTGAGACTGGGATTGCATTACACTTCCAGCTTACTACATTGTACTGTAATGAACTTCATGAGCAACTATATCAGTCTTCAGATGATGAAGAGGTCGCGGAAAAGACTATTGACTGGGGAACTGAAAGAACACCCTGTAGTCGTGGATGTGGCGGTGTCATCCGACGATTCTGAAATATTAATCAGCTACGATGCAGATTCCTCACTTGACTTCACAAAATTCAATATAACCTTAGCAGTGGACTTCAAATTTAGTTTTGTTGAGGTTTTGTTGAGTTTGGGGGTATACATGAATCTGTCAAAACGACCTCTTTAACCCTGCTAGTCTCAGAATTTAACTCCGAACCTATCGAGGCATGATCAACAAGTTTCCTGAAGTCAAAGTTGATGCTCAAAAGCAACTTTTCCATTGACATCAATATTGGAGGTTCTTTCATCCACATTCGTGTTATCTGATGGGGTGACAGGAAGATATATAGCAAGCTAGTTGAGAAAATGAAATTAACAATTGATTGGAGACAACAGATTGACAACAACCCTGAGTTTTTGTACAGACCATCATTGAAGTCAAATGAAGGGTTGCTGATGCTGAATTTGCGAAGAAGTTGCACACCACAGGAGTTACTGCAACTTTGAGTGGTCAGGTCAGCATATCTAGAGTGGTTGCCTCTTCCGTTTACATTTCTACTAAGCTTGTAATGACTTAGACAAGCCTCTGAAAAACCCAACTGGGACCAAGGGGAAAATCACACTCTTTATGCAAAAAGGTCTCATGAATTATCACAGAATTAATAAATGTTGACTAATGAGAAGGTGGAGATGATGTTTCCATTAAACCTGGACTACACTTTACTCAATAACTGCACTCAGTCCTTTGGCCACATAGAGGGTAATCTCAGTGGCATAGTTTTCCGAAGACTAACACAAGGATTTATGTGGGTGAATCAAAGTCCGCCACATACAAATTAGTTTATTGGATTCTGTATACTTTGCACAAATTGCCACACATAAGATCAAAATATAAAAAGTAGATTGCAAGTACAAAGGAGAAAATGACTAATCACCCATACAATAACTCAAGATCATCATTTGAACTCATGAAATCTACAACATGAAGATTGTTGACAGCTCCTTGCTGACTGTAGAACGGAAGAGGGACCGGCATTATCATCCCTATCCAAAAGGCTGGCAAAATCTCGATCATCCACCTCTTTTCTAAAGCTAGATTGATCGTCAAAGGTTAGCTCACAAAATGCAATTACAAACGGCTCTAGAAATTAAGGATACAATCTTTTTCTTAGAACTTCTGACATGACAGATTGAGTTAAACTCTTAGTGATCATCTGAAGAGATCGAGTCAACATCTGATGGTTTAAGTGCTTTAGGGCCAGGTCTGAGGGGCCAATGACCAACTTCTTGTCAGCATATTTCTCCTCCAGGGTTGTAAAGCGATAGTCTCCGTAATATCGCTGGTTGTGATAGTGCTATTTAGTTTACCCTGTATCGCCGAGACTGCTACCGAGACTTTAGCGAGAAACTACCACCGCTAGCAATAGCGATACTTAAAGCGATATTGAAAAAAATGCGTGTGCTTGATACAATTATAAAGCTTTCAAAAAAATTTAAACTTTGTTGTGAGAATCTTTCGATTAGATCACAAAACTTAAGGGATTCAAAATGAAATTCTTCAATAAGGGTTACAATTTTTTGTCAGCCATATTTGACTAAAACAAAGGATAAATGAAGTCTCTTGTGAAGCACACTGACAGAAATTAGTTGATTTTCTACCTGAGTTTCAAGTAATGCAAGTTAGTTGTAAAACCTATTGAATGTGTAAAAAAGCATTCAGTCATCCCACAGATTTAGAGTTGTCATTTGAGAGACTACAGAATAATGAAACTTCCAGGAGGCTATGTAGTTGTCAAAGGTTTGGTAACTCATACATTCATTGTCAATGCTATCACCAACAAACTTTTTTTTCTGTGCCACAGGTTTTAAGGTCTTATAGGTATTTACAATCACCTCGCACTTGTTGGAATGTTCTGGAACATCATGCTGGTGCCATCAATTCTGGCCATATAGCTATATATAGCTGGGTAAAGTTTATATTTTTGTTATTGTTCCCCCTGTTGGCGATAGTTTGTACAGTGTATATTATGCTAACAGATTGAACGGAACATGTTCACATGTAGGTGTTGTTTTTTTTTCGGGTGTAGTCAATCTTGATGAAGAAACTTTTACCATGAGTTTGAAACGTTGGCATAATAAGAACCCCAGGAAGTATCCAGTTTTTTATTCAAATTATGTAAAGATCTGGTAACGTGTCACTCGACAATTTCTCTTCCCCTTAATCCATCCTTATCGTTGAACAAAGGAAAAACGTCTTGTCTCCCATGTCGGTGTTTAATCTTCTTCTCTACATTGTGTGCCATAATTTCACCATTCCTATTGCTTGTATTGCAGCGATTTTCCCACTGTAATTTTCGATCTAATGCTTTCGTAGCAGGATAATTTTTTTTGTCATCTCTATCATCAAAATCGTTTGTGGCAGTTTCATTTCGTTACGTTTCCCCAAGTTTCTCTTGACACAGCAGTCATTGTTCTTAACCCATTGTTTTGCAATTAATTTTCGTGGCAGCAGTTTTCCTACTTGGAACATTTCAAAGTTGCTCTCTTTGATTGGCTAGATCTCTTCATCCAATAGCTTCAAGTTATCTGGCTGGTATGTTTTTTGTACTTTAGTGTCGTGTTTTCCATCTTTGTATATGTCTCAACGCACAATCATGTGGACAAGTTTTTGAATGTTTTCTTTTCTATACTTCAGTTCAATTTTTAAAATTTGTTTGCTAAGCTACCGCCGTTCCGGTTCGGTACGCATAGCGACATACATAGAGAATAGGAAAAATGGCTGGAAATCTAGGTAAATTTAAATTTTATTTAGGATTCATTGCTCATGTCTGTAATAATCTCCATTTTGTGTTGAATATTTAACGCTACTAGGTAAAGTTTTAGGCAAAAACATAAAAAACTTTATTCCACTCTGTTTAGTACGTAGTTTTATCACGTAGTAAAGTGTTCCTTATTTCCAGGAAACGAACGTACATGCTACACATGCGGTGAAGTTGGACATTTGCATCGAGAGTGTCCCAACCTCAAGTCCTTGCCTTGCCGTCATTGTTTCCCGATGGGGCACCGTTGGCGACATTGCGACACCCGTTGTTTCTGGGAGGAGATGTGACTCAGCTCCGATGACAAGTCAGAGTTCTTCAGGCTGTCTTTGATCGGTGAGTAGCCATTTCTATGAATTAAGAGGCCCACTTTAAACAAAGTTTTTTTTTTAATATCAGAAAACTCCGGTTTGGTGTTGACGAGTTGAAGATGAGTTTGATCAATTTGAAATAAATCTAATACTCAATCCATTCTTCAAACTCATTTCCAATTCTTAACAGATGTCACTCTTGAGAATTTGGTCGATTTCTCCCTTAAAGCCAACGAAGCAAAACGCGGAGCTCTCTACAGCAGCGTAACAAAGCAAAAGTTGCCCATTTGGCTTGCCATGCTGCACCATTTCAAGAACGTTGCGGAAGGTAGGGAACAGCATCCGCAATACGTTTGATATTCAGTTTTCCCTCTTCCCCGTTAACAGCAACAGTATGTGGTTTTAAAAAACAACAGATATTCATAATGGGAATGCCTAATCCATTTTTCATTTTGAATAGGTACCTACCCGATCTTCGCGAGACTTTTAGGCCATTTCTGCATCGCCCAGATGAAATTTTACCTGGAATTAAAGTTCCTCAAATCTTCCTCGGTCAGCTGGGTAGTTTCTACTGCTGGCACGTGGAGGATTTGTACCTCTTCAGCATCAACAAACTTCACTTTGGCAAACCCGGCCTATAAATAATTCACGTTTTATTTCAACCGTGTTAATAGGAGCAGCCAAATTAAAATTTTGGAACACCCAATTTGTTAGCAAAACCATAAGAAAATGGATTAAGCTCCACCGATGAGTCTGATGGATGGAAGGAGGTAGCTGAGGGAGGCCATGCAAATCCTGCCACGCGTAAAAGATTTTTATCTCCCTCTCCTTGAAAAAGATACCTTACGCTCCAATGTAAAGGTTCACTCGGTTTTCTTCATCCTAATGTTTCTTCATGATGTACAGTACCTACCAACGAAAAGTTGTACACTGTACCAATTTCGGCCGCATTTAACACGGCGTCTTATGGCGCTACGTGTCACTCGTTTTTATTTAATATAAAAAAAACATTTGTTTTTTAGTGTAAGGTTGAAACTAAATTATGAACAGGATGTGGGGATCGGCTTTTTGTTATTTTCAATCCCTTTACTCCTGTACATGGGATCACCTGTACCAATTTCGCCGAGCGAAAATTTTATCGTTCGCCGTGCATTCGTAATGGCGCTACGAAAAAAAGGGCCCTATTTTCTAAATTTTTTTAAAAATCGCCCTTTACAGTTGCAACCCTCTAGTTTTCACCAATAAGTTGGTTGTGTTATCCAAACCTTGTAACAAACAATGACACGGAAATTTCATGATTGATTAGTCGACAAACCAAATGTAAACTTTGATTGCTGTATATCTTACTCGTGTTACAAATACAGTGTTTTATTTGGGCAGATTGAATTTGTAATAGAATTATCTAAAAATGAAAAGTGTTAAAGTTGAATATTACAAAGTAAACTAGAAATAATGTAGAGAAATGCTAAGTATGAATATATGAACATAGCTAAGAAAATTTTTGTCGACAACTTCTGACCACTGACCATTTCTGAGGAAAATACTTCAAGTTTTACGTCGGTTTCAAGGAAAACTAAATAAAAAGAAGACAACAAATTGAGAAGCTGGAAAAAGAAATTGCAGGCAATAGGGCCTAAAAAATCCCAAAAGCAAAAAAAAATATTCCAGAAGAAAAAAGGAAAAAAGTCTGAAACAAGGAACCCATTTAAAGAATTGGTAAAAATGTTGGAAGAATGGCTAGAACAAGAAAAACAGAAAGAAAAACAGAAAGCCATCGAAGAAAAAAGGAAAAGGACAAACTGAAAGCTGTCGAGGAAAGGAAGAAAGTTATGGAGAACCAGGAAGATGAGGAAGAAGTAGACGAACTAGAGCATGCATTCTCCGACTCATTCCTTGAGTCGGATGAATAAGATTCAGATGCAACAGCAGTAGCGCAACCTCCTAGTTTTATTCGTCAAATTTAAAACGTAAGCTAATTTTTTTATTAGTTCTAACGCCCTATCTCTTACCCGAAGGAAAAGGAAAAAAAAGATGACATCAAATCAAAGAACTTGAAAAATCCCTTTCAGATACAAACCTGGAATCAGATAGCGAGGACCCTGATCAAACATGACTGTTGCCCAAACACCCAATTTTTCAAGACAAAAAAAATCGTTACTAGTCCCAAGTAAAAATGGAAAATGTTCACGTTAGCAGAGTGAAACTGAAGAAAGAGGTACAAAAAATCCCTAATTTCCTTCTTCAATGAGCTCTTCCCTAAAATAAAGGCTGGGAGGGCAAAAGGAAAATTTCCACACAATTCGATATATCTTGAATCTTAATCAATAAATTCGGAAAGGTTGTTTTAGTCCTTATCCTTATCCTTATCCTTATACTGCTTAATTTTATTGGAAAAGTATTCAAGTTTGTCTTATTCTAATCTTACACAGATGGATTCAAATGCACAACCAGTCTCCTGAAAAGAAGAAAGTTGTCTGGAAGGACTGGGTGTTCAGCCAAAGATTAATCGAAGAAGTTCAGAATGCTGCGACTAACTTGTCATCTCAATGTTACCCATTTGGGAAATTGGTCGCCCCCCTTCATGGTGTGGAGGACTGGATCATTGGGCATGGGTACCCAGATTTTGTCTTTGCTGAAGATGAACTACGTGAAATGATATTCACTGAAACCATGTAAAGTTGATGCATGTATTTTATGTTAACTTGGATGGAAACTAATCTAAACAATTCAATTTCAGAAATGCTAATATGACCCTATCGCACTATGCCAGTGTTGCATTGGAAAGACTCAAAATTTGCTTGCAATTAAGAAATATATATCGGGTTTGGTTTTTGTTCCGTAGTGTTCGAAGGTTGTGTTATTATGTGTTGTGCATGTTTATACAGATAGTGTTCTTAATTGTATTTTTAACGTTCGACAAGTTTCAACTATTGCCAGCAATCTAGGTGATTCCGATAAGTTAAGATAAGTTGCGGAGCTATCACTTACTGAGTGTGACTGCCGTTACATTCTGCCTGAATGTTTACGGGAATATGTTCCAAGCAGGGCTGCCAATTTTTGAGAAGGGGTTTCCAGAGAACGTTGCCAGTCTAGGCATGGTGTATTAGTATGGTGGGGGAACTTATGGTTGGAATTGGCTATCTCGGCTGAAGCCAGTAGTCGGACCTGCTGATCAGCGCTGCCTTGTGGACATTTGGGTGATTAGGGTGAACTATGAGCTTAAGCCCCAACCCCTGAATGCACATTGCTTGTGTACTTATAAAGCTATAAAAGCGAAATAAAAGAGTCAATCACAGTAAGTAAGTATTATTTTTCCAGCTTAAATTATTTAAAAGGCCTGTCATTCCCGTTTTTTAAGTTGAAAAACGTCAATTTTGAGAAAAAAAAATTTTGTTGTACTTTTAAAATTAAGAAATAATACTTTCAACTTAAGCTACGAGTTTCAAATTTAGACCACACATTGACAAAGTTCTCGTTTACATTTTCACTTATTTTTTTGAACCTACGTCAGTTTTAACTTAACCTTTTATCACATCAAATTTGCTCATTTTTTAACTTTTTAAATTTCGCGCCACCAGGTGGTGCAACCTTTGATTTTGTCGCGCTTGGTCTTAAAAAATAGTTTATCCTTATGAGAACATGTTCTGATAGATAAATGAGCCAATAATCGCATTCCAATATGCTAAAAAAAATGTAATGATTATATGGTCAAGCGGACTTTTTAAAAAATCGAACGTTCGCGCCAGGCGAACGCGCCATTTTTTTTCAAAATCCTTCGAAGAAATTTTTTTTTTATTCATATGAATCGAAAAAGCCTATAGTGGCGATCAAATCCGTGAGATGGTCGCTACAGGTTTTGGTCGTTTTCATATGGAATCACCCCTTTATAAAATGCAGCGAACTTTTCAAATGGCAATGTCAGTAGAAGGTTAATTCACGTAAAATGTATTTATGCGCTAATTCAGAACGATTCAGAATTTTACTAGATGGTCGCAATTACTGAAGTCGGATGATACCAGCACCTCGCCCCAACTTTATTACGCCGTAGGGCTATGCATATTTATAATGCGAATGAATAAAAGCTACATATAAACCGGTGTTTTATAACGATCTTTGGTCTACCGTAAACATCAAGCCGATGAAGCCGACGCTGTAATTATATTCTTTCTACTTTTTGGGGGAAAAGATTTCAAGGACCTATATTGCTGTGCTCGGATTTCTCTTATTTAAATGTCTCACCGTCATTTTACATTTTTTTTCCCGATGCTGCAAATCGGGTCAAAAAGTTCAAATTCAATTCAGTTCTCCTGGAGAAATTAAACTTTTTTTTTAAAAATTTCCATCCGAATATAACAGGCGTATTCGTGAAAATTGTATGTGTAATAGGTTTTATTCGTCAGCGTACATTTAAAATCTGTGAAATATAATTTGGGAAATTAACTGCTTGAGTACTTATATATAGTATATTAGCCTAAGCCTGCGTTATTGCAATCTTCCTACACGAACCATGACCCATCTAAGTGTGATGCAATACTCCAACTATGCTGTGGTATAGATCCAAGGTACATATATTATATACAATTAGAAAGGAGAGTGAGAATAATCGGAGTTGTGTGTCTCCCGTTATCATCAAGTTAGCTATATATAGAGAGAGAGAGTCTACACCATCAATTGAAAAAGAGATGAGGTCTTTGTCTAACACAATCTAGTCATACACCACCAAGAAGAAGAAGAAGAAAAAAGGAGGAAAGGATGCGCTCGACGTGATGCAATGATGACGCAACAGCGAACACAAACGCAAGTGAAAAAAAAGAGGGAAAGTAAAATAGGCCTAGTGTACAAGATAATGTTGGAGCAGAGAGAGAGAGAGACACAGCAATAAACCATGGCAAAAGCCCGTGACTGCGTGACTCTCCATCAAGGTTATGGAGAACAAACGTATATAGCAGGTATATACACACAGGAGAGAAAATAACAACACAACAAACAGCACACACATATAGCTGCGAGGTTCATCCTTCGTCTCTTGTTTTCCATGTTCAGACAATTCCCGAACGATTCCAGTCATTGTCAGCAGATAGGCCATGTCTATATGCATAATACTCGATCCTGTCATTCAATTAGATTCGGTGTTACCAAGTGTGTAGTAGACCGAAGAGAGGACAAGATTGCATTGCATCTAATTGTAATCTATTTAAGTACTAATTAATTATTTCCTTTTTCGATCTCTTGCCTCAAAATTCAGCTATTTTTCTTTATTTTCAGATCCATATTTCGATCACATAAAAATTGACAATTAGAAATTAAATCACGATTAAACTCATTACAACTTTTCCAGATTTCATGTGGGGGATGTTAGATACGATCACAAAATGCATATCGCTTAATTTCAGTGCCAAAGAAACAATAAGTTAAATTCCCGGAGTGGTGGAATTGTATTCGGGGTCACATATGAGTCCGTTTACCGGTTGCGTTGTTGCGGGTAGTTTTCAGCAGGATAGCCATGGGCGCTATCTTCCGGCTGCGATTTTCCGGACCTAAGACAATTAGATGAATTAAGTCAGACAAACTGTCGTGAATCATTAACTAAAAATTAAAATGTATTACAATAAAACTTGGTGTGAGCGTTGTCGCCTGTTGCCCCGCACATCTCACAAACGTACTTTCGCAATACTGGACAAATAATAGCACGGGTGATTGGATGGCGTAAGGTGTGGGACTCAACCTTGAAGAATGAAGACATTTTAGTTAGATTTCCAATTTCAGAAATGGTCTACGAAATTTGAACATACCACGCTGCGAATTTCTCCGTTTTTGGCGCAAAATTGACAATTAACTCGAGATTGCTTGTTCGCAGCAGTGGTGGAGTAGATTGACATTTTGGTAGATCCAAGTTTAAATACACTTGGAGGTTTGACACGAGACTCAGTCAACGGCTGCATATTCAGAACTTGATTTAACTCCTTTTCCAGGGAAGACCATTCATCTTCCGAAACCTTACTAACAGGTGGAGCAGTAGGACCAACAGAAGGCTCTACGAAAGTGAAAATGTTGTTATTCAACTGTGGGCTGTCTATGGTGGGAGAAGAAGTGCCATATCCTTCATCCTCCTCAATAGACTGGATAGTTGTTGCTACAGACTTCTTTGTTAATGCTCTGCCTAATAAATAGAACCAAAATCAAAATAGATATTAACTAAAATTCACTAGTAATTAATAGTTAAAAGAATTCAGAGATCGAAAACAAAAATTCGCATTTCGGAAAAGAAAAAAGTAGGTAAAACTTTTACCCGCAAGATACTGATGTCGAATCATTTTTGCTGATTTAAGAATACAAGTCGTGTATGTAAGATGTAACAGTAGACGCTTACTAAATAATAACACTTGGTGACAAACAGAAAATGTTGGACAATTTCACCTAACGACTTGCTCCTTTCGTTTTAAACCTTCGAATGCTGTTTCAGAGTTTTGAATTCTGTGTCTCACAGGTTACCACTACCCTTCTTTCCCACGTTTCCGACCCTCTAGGGACTGAGCCAGTCAACATCTGCGCCAATCAGCGCGAACGAGGAAACTATTTCCCACCCCCTTCACAGGATTCTGTATGTCTACCTCTTTCTCTTCCTCCAACCTTCTCCAAGAATTGCTTTATCACACTATTTTTTAATCACATTTCCAAACTAAATGTCTCAGAACTAAAAATCAAAATTTGCTATTGATTGGCTATGATATTTTTTACGCATTCAAATACATCCACATAACCAGATATTTTACAATTTTCGATAAAATTGTTCAGTATAAGAATTATTTTCACGTTTAAAGTTTACTCGATGACAATTAACATTTATATCAATTTGGCACTCGAAAATATTAATTAATTTATCTTAATTAATGAATTTTATTCGAGTTCAAATTGGATATACATGAAGGGCTTAAGGCGCACATGTTGAGGAGGAGCACAACGGGAGGATGACCGATTTTGCCAAAGAAAATTACTGCAAGCTGCAGATTAGAACATATAGCAAACAAAGAAACAAAGATATTCATCGAAACGAATATTAACTATCCACAAATCTCACCAAAATATAACAGGTGCAGGGGGGGGGGGAGGGGAGAGGGAGGGCACGGTTAGAGAATACAATATCAGACCGCATTGGAATGAAAATTACAAATAGCTGTGAGAACAGGCGGGAAGGGTTTATGACGATGAAATTTAAACGATCACAGCCAAATGATATATATCAGGATATTAAACTCAAGCGTCGTTCTTCAGGAGAGAAGAAACATCCCAGATCTTCATAATCTACATGACAAAGTTCCAATATAAAATCCTTCCCCATCACTAAAAGAAAAGTATAATGGATGAAAACTTACACGATCATGGCCAAGAGTAAGAAGTCGACCGCGCTCTTCGTCCAAATTAAGCCAGAGAATTGAGTGTTTAGCCTCTTGACAAACGGCTAACGATACTCGATTTGCATCGGTGAGACTCTTGTTGCATTCGACACAAACTCGTACCTCATATTCATAACCGATTGCAGGTAAAACGGAGCGATGTGGTGAGCAGTCATCACATACGGCCCTCCCACATTGCCGACAATGATGTTGTCGAAGACCTACGTATAGTCATGCAATTGAAATAATTTAACTTCTACGTTAACTCAGGCATTGAGATCCTACCTAGTTGACGCTGATCGAACATCCCCCTCAAATTCCAAAAGAATGGACGACTGCACCTTTGGCAAGTACTGGACTCGGTCCATTCAGAAGTCTAAATAAAGTATCGAATTTAATAACCCGATACCGTATTGGAAATTTTAAATCATTAAGGCGTTATTCCACCTCTATTCGTTTAGCTTTCATGTTCCATATCCACAACATGGAGTCTTCTCCTCCGGAAACAAGTTTACGGCCAGTGGGAGAAAAACATACAGCCATGACTTTATTCCTAAATATAAAAAATATTAAAATAAAGCAAAACAATGTCAGTCACAAAACGGAAATTATTCTTTATACTTGTGCCCTTGAAGTTCATATGCCGTCCCTTGCTGGCCTCCAATGTCCCAAGCGATGATGCCTTTATCCTCGCTTCCAGAAAACAAAAACTGATGACCAGCATCCCAGGCTAAAGAACGAACTGGACCAGAATGTCCTTTAAAGACGGTGATTTGTTGAACTCCAACAGCCTGCTGTTCAGTTGTGGTATTACTAGTGGCCAAGTCCGGTTGGGGATCCAACTTTAACATGGTAATCTGACCAGAAGCGTCGCCTACAAATACATGGCGGGATGCGAAATCGAATCTATTACAACAGAAAACCATCGACAAAATCAATATATGAATTTCAGAACAAATCTTCTTTAGTCTTTAGATTTACTCCAAACAGTATGCCCACGCTGGACAAATGTGACCACCAAGGCGTCTGCCTGATACTGCGCAATAGTATTGGAACCATTTATCACGACCAACACTAAGTATCCACGAAGGAGTCGGAGCGTGGTGCACTTGGGTCACACGGGCGTGATGTGATAGATAGTCCCGCTTGTGTGTAAGCGAGTTATAATCCTCGGCCAGTACAAATTCCTGTACAATAACAACCAAATAGATGAGACTTTAGATATGCGGAACTTCAATATTCAAGAAATAATTTTAAAATATTACCGAAACTGTGCCGTTTTCTTGACCAACAAATACTCTCCAGACTTTTTTGGTAAAGCAGACAGATGTTGCTCCTGATGGCATGTAATGGCAAATGCTGGGCCAAAACTGGCCGGAATCGCGTTTCAACCAGACTCTTACAGACCTATGAGACAACTTATTTCTTTATGTACATAAATTATAAACAAAATGAAATAGTATAAAACCTGTCATCACAGACAGCCACAACACCATCCTCGCCTGGTAGTATAACAGCTTGATTCACAGTTTCTTCATAGCCCTCAATCTTGTGCAATAGAATAGGTTTCTTCTGGTTCGATCTAGTTGCTGCAGCTGATGTTGCAAGAATAGGAACTGGCTTGATTTCTGCTGCCATAATGATTGTTTCTCATGAACAACCTGACTGACTGAGTAATACATGAATAAAAAGTTTATATATTATTGGTAAAGATTTACATTAAATAATAATGCAAACTATCCATTCCTATTTTTCCAACCAGTGTGTATACCACTTGAGCAGTTGGTTTGGAAATACACCCCTTTTCTGATTATAAATAGAAACAAGGTTTGTGCAGTTTTTACACATTAACGATGATTTAATACCAATAGCTTAACAAGCATAGATTATTATGACTATACATGAAGGAAAAGTGCAATTCAGCTATGACTCAAATACTCAAAATCAATAGTTTGCCATATTAGATCAAGCAGGTGAATAAAATCCAGATGACAGATCAATAAACAACTAACAAGAATATATTAGGACTAGATTGCACTATGTTTAATAATAGTATTGATCTACTTCATAAAATGAATAAATTTTTACATGGACTAGTTGAATCAGAAAAACGGATGATGAATTTTGTAAACAAGTCAATAAGAAGAAACGAAATTGGTAGACAGTAGACACAAACAGACACGATTTTCTTCTTGACAGACGATGTGGTTGCCGAAACGCATTTCGCAATTCAACTCGCCATCTGGCGAAAGGAATATTAAGCTTTAGGACATATTTGTCGAAACTCCTGGTGAGAAAAACTTCATTTCGGTTTGCTGAACCGACTTGTCCGCTAGGTGATAAAAAGTAGAAAATCCGCCATTATTCCTTCTCAGGTCTAAACAATCAGCTGGTTTGGGGTATACCAATCGAAGAAATGGCATCGAAATTTCTAAGTACCCAAACGGTCAAAGCCACTGTAAGTCATTCAACTTTTAAGCAATTTCCTCAGTGAAATGATCAATTGGATAATAACTTCTTTTTAATAGCGTGGCTTCGCTGCACAAGCCGCTGCTAAACCGGCCGCTACGGAATTTTCTCCCGTTCCTCGGGAACCCGTGAAAACTACCACTCTGAGTAATGGGATTGTTGTTACTTCGATTGAAACTAACGCCCCCCTTTCTCGTGTTGGAATCGCTTTCAAGTAAGAAATAGAATTTGTGTGCTTGTTAAAGTGATAAAAAAATTTCTTTTTTAGAGCTGGATCACGGAATGAACCATCAGGAAAAGAAGGAATCATTCATCTTTTGCGAATGACATCCAGCCTAAGTACTAAACAATCAACCCAGTTTTCCCTTACACGTGTAATCAATCAGGCTGGAGCTGCTTTGACCTGCACTTCTGGTCGTGAACATGTTCTCTACTCCGTAGATGCATCTCGCAAACAAATGCAAGTTTTTACAAGTCTATTTTGCTGAGATTTATGTAATGAATAATTTTTTATCATTGCACAGTGATGGAGTTCTGCCTAAACTGGCTGATGCAGCCACTCAACAAGTATTCAAACCTTGGGAGCTGTCTGATAACCTGTACAAGATTAAGCTTGATTTGGCTGCAGTTCAGCCTGAGGTATTGCACATTTATACTTCACCATCATACAGAATGTTAAACCAAATATTTTAATTCTTAGACACAAGTTATTGAACTCCTTCACAAGGTAGCTTTCCGTACAGGACTGGCCAACAGTCTTTTCTGCCCCTCACATTTGGTTGGGAAACATACAACAGAAGTGCTGCAAAGCTTTGTGGCTGCCAATTTGCGTGCAGACAATGCTGCAGTTGTTGGAGTTGGTATTCCTCACGATCGCTTGGTCGCATACGCCCAAAGTTTGGCTCTTAAAGCTGGTCAGTCTTGCTCGGGGGCTCCTTCGAAAGTACACGGAGGAGAAGTACGTGTGGATACGAGCAGTTCTTTAGCATATGTGGCTGTAGCTGCTCCCGGAGCTTCTCTGGCTGACACGAAAGCCATGGTTGCATTTGCTCTTCTTCAGAGAGCATTGGGTGCAGGTAATCATATTCCCCTTCTTCCCACAATTAAAAAGTCTATCAAAATAACTCCTTTGTTACTGTCTAGGAATCCCAGTTAAATATGGTTCTGGAGCAGGATCAAAACTAAACCAAGCAGTGTTGGGTGCTGGTGCAGTTTCTTCCTTGAATTTGAACTACTCCGATGCTGGTCTATTTGGGTTCGTGGCCGCTGCCCCAGCCTCAGATGCCGGCAAAGTTGTTTCCGCCGCTACAAAAGTTTTGCGATCAGCTTCAGTCAACGAAAGCCAATTGAGCCGTGCAAAAGCCCAACTTAAAGCCGACTTGTTGATGGCCAAAGAGAACACTGGTGTGTTAGTTGAAGAGTTGGCTCTGCAAGCGCTTCTCAACCGGGCTGATCTTCTTTCTACTGTCGATAATGTTTCAATTGCTGACGTCAACGCTGTAGCTTCCCGGTTGGCTTCTGCCAAGCTAACTGTCGCTGCCATTGGAAACCTGAGCAACGTCCCGTTTGTCGATGAATTATAAAATTTTGAATAGGTCTCTGAATTATAATGTAGTCTATATCTATATTTGCACAGTGGCCCATTAGAAAATATCCAGATCGAACGGTTAATCATTCTTAAGAGCTGAAAGAATACACGTGCCCTGTACAGAATATCCACAGTTTCTCTAATCACTCTAATACTGAAAAATCTTACCTCACAATTCCTCTTTATGTTCCTCTTTCGCAAAATTAAGATTGATACGTCATTCATTTAAAAAACGAAGATACATGGAGGAGAAAGTAATGATTCTCTACTCTCGAAAGAAAATTTGTGCTATCTTCGAAAAGACAACAATAATATGTAATTAAAAAACATTTCTCTCTAGTGGGCTTACTTATATTTTAATGAAGTGTGGGGTTTCCGTGATCTTACGTTCAATCTGGTGTAACTTTCTAAAGTAATGTAACATATTTCTTCATCTGAGTCTGAGCTTGACTCTGGAGGGATTTTATAAAAAACACCATATTCCAGATCAGAATACATTTAGTCATTTAGTATTCTGGCCATTTTTTTATTATATTTTTTGTATTTTTTAGCTGATTTAAGATTTTCATACTTCAGTATCTTATTATAATTGCGTCTAAATTAAAAATTTGTGATTGAAATTAAAGATATGCTAATTCGGAATTATTAGGAAAACAGTGGAAAAAAGTAAAGCGGCAGAAAGGTATAAACATCATTTTCAACAATGGCAACAGTGGTATACGTAGCATCCGGTACTAAAATGGCGATTACCATGTTCTAACTTGTAGCAAGCTGTCAGCCAGCCGGTCTAGTGAGAAAGTGCCTACGACTAAATTCTGAAAAGTTATTTTCATAAGGTCACGTTAAATTGTATAACATGGCGGCGCATTTTGTTCCACCAGCGACTCAAGACAATAATGACGGATGGGGACCTTTAGGTATTCCCGACCGCTACAAAGATATGCCATATCAACCATTCTCGAAGGTAACGTTTCATTGCCGAATTTTGTATTAACTTCTTCTGATGTTTTGTTTAATTTATTAGATGTCGGAATGGGCTGGTGGAAGCAGCATCAATTATTCCTTTACAGACCGCAAGTATGGTGGTGGAAAATACTCTGGAGGGGCTGGTGGAAGCCAGTATGCTTATCTGCATGATGAGGAAGAGAACAGCTTTCAGCTTGTGGATACTGCAAGGACTCCAAGACCAATGTATGCTAGAGGAAGATTCCTTCGCAACCAACGGCTTGCAAGAGGCAGACAAAACTTTAGGAATTCTCAGCCTGTGCCACTTAAAGGTAAAGTGTTCAAATAGCAATTAATAGCAACAGATTGTTTATACATTTTCTTTGAAGGTGGCAAGATGAAGGATAACCGAATGAGACAGACTAGGAACAAGTGGAATAATAGAGGACCTCGTCAAGTAAAGCTTCTCACCTTACCGATTATTCAGTCTCATACTCATTTTTTAAAAACTTGTAGGGCCAAATTCAGGTTAAAAACCGTGAATCATCAGTTATTGTTCAGCCTTCATGGAAAATCATTGAAGAGATGGATTTCCCCAGGCTCAACAAACTTTCTCTGCGTCTTAGCAAGGAAGCTTCTGATTTGTAATCAACTATTTAAACTAAAACCTTTCACATGCTGATTTTAAAATAATGATATTATTTTATTTTTCCAGACTTACTTGTGGTGAACTCGAGTTTTATGATAAGCAGTACGACCGCGTAACTGTGAAAAATGAACGAAGACTGCAAAGAATTGATCGTATTTTTCACAAGGTCACCACAACTGATGACCCCATTATCCGCAAAGTAAGAAACAGTAGTCACATTCAAGTCTTACGCGTGGTAGTATGCTAATTCTCAAATTCATTAGTTGGCAAAAACTGAGGGTAATGTCTACGCAACTGATTCCATCTTGGCTACTTTGATGTGCAGTATTCGCTCCAACTATAGTTGGGACATAATCGTCCAGAAAGTTGGTGGCAAACTGTTTTTTGATAAACGTGATGATTCGGAATTTGGTACGTACCTTTTGGCCACTGAGGGAGTTTGCAATGATCTATAATCTTCCCTTTTCCCTAGATCTGCTAACTGTATCCGAAACATCCAATGAACCTCCTCAAGAAGAGGGCATCAATAGCCCACGTAATTTGGCACTAGAAGCGACCTTTATTAATCATAATTTATCCCAACAAGTCCTGAAGATGGTATTTATAATAGGTTTTATAAAATGGCATAAATCCCTAATTTTGTCGTTTCATAATCTTGTAGGGAGAAGAAAAATTCAAATTGGATGAGCCTAATCCCTTCATTTCGGAAGATGAAGTAGGTGAAGTTGCCTCGGTGGCTTACCGTTACCGTAAATGGGATTTAGATGGGGGTGTTGTTCTGGTGGCACGTTGCGAACATGACGCTGTCACCGTTGGATCGGCTGGTGATAACCAATTTATCAACATCAAAGCTCTTAATGAATGGGACTCAAGGGTATGCATATTCACTGTTCGTAATGAAACTGTGTCTTTAAAATGATTTTGTACTTCAAGTTGTCTGGTGGAGTCGAATGGCGCCAGAAACTGGACACTCAGCGAGGTGCTGTTCTGGCCAACGAGCTGAAGAATAATGCATGCAAGCTAGCAAAATGGACTGTGCAAGCTCTGCTCGCCAACTCTGATTGGATTAAATTCGGGTATGTGAAGACTCCTGTTGTCCCTCGAATATTATTGTAACTAATATTGTTTACTTCAGATATGTTTCCCGTATGCACTTACGAGATACATCGCGTCATGTAATCCTTGGAACACAGCAGTTCCGCCCGTCAGATTTCGCATCGCAAATCAACCTTAACATGGACAATGCTTGGGGCATTCTCCGTTGTATTATTGATTTGTGTATGAAGGAAGAGGATGGCAAATATTTGTTGGTGAAGGATCCTAACAAGCCCGTCATCCGCCTTTACAAGGTGCCCGATAACACGTTTGAGAGCGACGATGAAGCATTTTTCGAAGAAGGCGAAGGTTTGTAACCAATCAATATCGTAACGTGCGTGTGTAACTGCTGGCTTGCTTTTTTTGCTTGGGTGTTGGCCTCCCTTTTTTTTTTACTAGCAAAGATTAAATAAACACGTCCAAGCAGTTAATCAAATTTCCCTGCATTTGTACGCCGTGTTACGTTTTGCTTGAATTCGTAGCTCGAGCTTTGTATATATGTATAATATCTAACCACTAGTGGAAGTGCTTGGCTTCTTGGGGGAAAAAAACCTAATTAGATACGCGACATGACTTAAGGTAGCTTTAAAAAAGGCGCTATTAAACGCATGATTTCATAACGTCAACCACGAAATGGTAAATAATAATGTATTTATTTTTTACACATGAATAGAAGACGAGTAACGGCTGATACAAACAAAAGAACAGCTCTTCCACCAATTCCCCAATCTACAACAGTACTACGTTTGTAATGATCGTTACATGGAATAAAGCACTTATGAAGCTTCCAGTTTACTTATACAGCTTTACTTTGTTTGATTTCATCAAAAACATACCCTAATTTGTCTTGAGCGAGTTTGATGTCTTCAGGTGTGTTACTGCAGTGAACAACAATTCTGATGTTCGTTTCAGTCATCGGGTAAGCAAGTAAACGAATATCTTGACCGATCGCGTGAACTTCCTTTTCAGTAGATTCAGCAAATCTTTTCACAATTGAATTAGGGGTAGCACCTGATATGGGCTCGACTTTTAGCATAACCATATTCGTTTCTACGGTATCTAGATCAACTTCCACAACGCCTTTTCCAACCTCTTGCGCAGTAACAGCCAATTGTTTGGTGAAAATATGATCTTGAGCTAACCTGGTAGGTCCCTTTGTAAGTGACAAAATTCCGGCTGCGGCCAAAATACCCGCCTGCCGCATTCCTCCTCCAAGTGCTTTTCGACAACGATGAGCCTGAGTATGAGAATTATGTAAGGTAGAGACATTTTGCAATTATATAAACAATGTTATTGAATACCTCTTCAATGAAATGTTTCGTTCCAATAAGTAGAGAACCAACTGGAGCTCCTAAAAATAAAATAAAAAAGTTAAAAAATAACTACGCATTTGATACACTTAATGCACAGACCTAATCCTTTGCTGAGACACACCGATACCTAGTTGAAGATAGAATGCAAATTAAGTCTACGATTATCTTTTAATAGTAGATAAAATTTTTTTTTACCGAATCAAAAGGCTCTACCAGTTCGGACACTGAAACGTCTAAAGCAACAGCTGCATTAAAAATTCGTGCACCATCCAAATGAAATTTCATGTTGTTTTCTCTAGCCAGTTGGCCTGCCTGTTAAATAAAAATTCCAACTTTCAATAGGACTGAAAAATATTCCAGCTTGAACTGAGTGGTGAAAAAATAACCTTAACAATCCACTTCTGCGGAACAATCCTGCCACCACAACGATTGTGAGTATTTTCAACACAGAGCAAAACTGAGTGGGATTGATGTGCATCTTTGCTGTTGCGAATTTTTTTCTTGACTTCTTCCAGGTCTAAAGTGCCATCAGCAAAAGTTTTCACTGAACGAAGGTTAATTCCTCCAAACTATTGATGATTTGATTTAAAATATGAAATTAAAATATTTTTTCTTCCTTATTATTTACCTGTGCTGCCCCTGTTTGTTCATAGTGCAGTATGTGGCTTTCATCACCAACAATTGCTTCACTACCTCTTAATTTACAGTGGGTCAAGAGAGCAATTAAATTGGACATTGTACCTGATGGAACAAATAAGGCAGCTTCTTTGCCCATAAGCTGTGCTCCTAATTTCTGCAATTCTACACAAGCCAAGATAAGAAATAGTAAAATCTCATTTAATTAAAATTTTTCACCATTGACAGTAGGATCTTCTCCATAGACATCATCACCAACATCAGCATTCATCATTGCAGTCCTCATTTCATTATTTGGTTTAGTTACAGTATCACTACGAAAGTCGATCACAGTAGCCTGTCGACATTAAAGATCATTGTTACAAATTATACTGATGGCCATAAGCATGGTAAAATAGTCATAAGTATCACCCTTAGACATCTTTCAAAAAACCAAACCATAGATCAAATATAACCAATACTAACAGAAGTGGAATTATGGGAAACAGCAGGGTTACCTGATTATACATTTGAAAATAAATATTAAATACATTAGGACTACTCACTTCTGTTGGAATTCCATTTCCAGTTATCAGCTTTGCATTACCATACCCTGTCATGACTGCAGACATTTTGGTATTAGCTTTAGTGGCAATATGTTTCACCAATTGAGACTTTGAACTAAATATCGTCTCCCTTATTAATGACAGCCGGCTCAATGACATTTTCACATTTTCCAAGTTGACGTGAGGTATGCTGCCACCTAGCGTCGACACAAACTACTGCATATCAATACACAGAAATTCTGGCGCCAACAGTCAGATCGAGGAGCATTGTCGTGGAAGTCTGGTGGTTTTCAACCAAGTTGTAAAAATTCAGGAAACAACCCAGATTTGAGTGAAATTTTGGTCCTGATTGTTATTTTTAAAAGTCGAGAATGAGTAAAGCTGCTCAAGTTACTTCAACTGGTGAAAATCATAATTTGTTTATACTCTTTAATACACATTTCTAAATGTTTATATACTCTTTTCGGATATAGAAATGAGCGATGGTAGGAGTCCAAAAACTCGAAAAGGGAAGAACCTAAAACAAGGTAAAGGTCACATTTTGAATGCTTGTTTTTCAAGTTTTGTTTCTAATGTTCTTTAAATATCTTAGCAAAGTTGTCGTTTTCATCCATTGACAACAAAAATACTTCAACAGCCAAAGTGAGTGATAACAATGTAACAAAAGCAAAAACTGTAACTGGCCAGAAAAAGGTGGATAAGGTTGATGGAGTTGACAACAACTCTTCTGATGTGGAAATAATCAAAATTGCTGAAACTGAAACTGAAAAATCAAAATCTTGTTCACTGGTAGCTGATCATTCCGATGAATCAGTTAGTATTCCAGATGCTTCAATGGTTGAAGATGAGCAGGAAAGTGAGCTTGATGTTAGTTGTGTATCGAATGATGAGTTAGGAAAGACTCTGCCAGGCAAAGCATCCACTCCAAGGCAAGAAGACCGAGGAAAGAAAAGGTCTGAAAAATCCAAAGAAACCAAGGAGGTAATAACGAAACTATTTCATTTATTTTAAAAAGTGTACATTAATTTTTTTTTTTTTTTTAATCTGGTGTAGGAGAGAGAAAGAAAAATTGCAGAGGAGAAAGCAGAAAAAGAACGCTTACGAAAAGAAAAGGAAGAGGAAAAGAAAAAGAAAGCCGAAGAAAGAGAAGCTGAGAAGAAGAAGAGAGAAGAAGAAAAGAAGAAGAAGGAGGAAGAAAAAGAAGCAGAAAAGAAAAAGAAAGAAGAAGAAAAAGAGGCAGAAAGAAAACGTAAAGAAGAAGAAAAGAGAAAAAAAGAGGAAGAAAAAGAGGCTGAAAGGAAGAGAAAAGAAGAGGAGAAGAAACGAAAAGAAGAAGAGAAGGAAAATGACAAAAAGAAAAAAGAAGATGAGGAACGGCGGAAAAAAGAAAGACTCTCTCAAGTGTTTACAAATTTTTTCACTCAAAAGAAAACAACCCCGGCCAAGAGTGATGACCAACCTTCATGGCACAATTCATTAACCTGTATCTTAGCGTTCCCACCTTTCCAGGTAAGTTTTCATTAATAAGATATGTTTTGCTATTCTTATTCCAAAGATGTAACGTTTTCATATTTTTGTGTGATACCCGTGTACAGATCAAAGAAAACATGAAATTAGCCCCTACTGTTCGAACGGAATTTGATACTCCCAGAAAGGAAAATTTGGAGCAAATCCTGCAAAAGTCGAAACCTACAACTGAATTAAATCCTCGTCAGTACAGAGAAAACAAAGGAAGAAGTTGTGGTGCTACTTGGCCGCTTGATAAGGATAATGATGTGGAAGTGATTGGTAGGTGAAATTTATCTTCATGTCGGAAACGTATTAAGTATCGTTGAATATAGGCGAGGACGAAGCGGAAGCCTCCATCAACAACGAAGGCATTGTAACGATCGTCCATGCTGTCTCTCAAAAAATGCGGCCCAAGTTATTGAAGTTTTGTGAAAATCGTCGTCCTGCTTATTGGGGAACCTGGAGAAAATCTAGTAATTCAGTGGGCCCAAGACGTCCTTTCGGCAAAGAGGTATACACAATTCGAAAGACAAAATTAATGAAGCAAATAATTTACTCCATCATTACTATAGATCATATTCGATTACGATGTCGATTCTGATGATGAATGGGAGGAGGAAGTTGAACCGGGCGAATCTTTGACCGATTCGGAAGGTGAAGGCGAAGAAAAAGAGCCAGCCGATGATTATGATGTTCGTTTGTTGGAACGAGAATTTTAAAAAATCTTTCACTGGCTCCTTACAAGCATTTTTATTCATAGGTAGACAATGAATTCCTTGTACCCCATGGATACTTGAGCGACGAAGAAGGAGAGAAGGATGAAGATGAGAGAGCTCTATCCCCCTCTGCAGCCAAAATGAAACTCAAGTTAAAGGAAGAGCAATTTGAGAGAGAGTTGAAGGAGAAGACGTGTCACATCAAACCCAGCTTGATCGGTTGTTGCTGGGATGACCTGAACAATGAACCGCAGCATCTAAAAGTTCTTCAGCGCTACACAACTGTAGTATTATGTGATTCACTTCCCATCAAACTTGTTTCCAGTGAATTGAACTGCGAAAATGGAGAATCACCAATGGCCGATGACGTTGCCCGAAGTGAGAATAAAGCATCTAAGCGGCGTGTCAGTGACAGTGATATCCCAGCCCTTATTCGCGTCCTTCATGGAAGCTCTTACAGCAAACTCACGATTGTTAAAGAGTTTCAGTTGCATTTGGAACGCAATAGAGCCGAAGAAAACAAGAGTGGTAATAATTATTCAAATAAAATCTTCGTGCTTTCACTATTATATTAGTATTTGGTATGAATTTAGGTCCGTCCAAAGCACAAATATTAGCCAAAATTACTGAAATTGCGTCATGGAGCAAATGTACAGAAGTCGGAGCAATGAATGGAAGAACGTGTTGGCTCGTGCAATCAGATGTTCTTGATCGTTACAATCTCACTGAATTATCTGTCATTAATACTTGGGAATTCGCTACCGAGACGAAAAAGCGAGGACGCAAGGCCGACGATTCTAGAACTGAGGAGGACACCCCACCAGCAAAGACCCCGCGCGTGTCGCTCATAAAGAAATTTGTTCAGCCAGCTAGTTTATCAGCAAACAGAGTCCCTTCATCGCAGGAGAACGAGCTTCCAGAATCGGAGAAAAATTCAAATGAGCCAGCTAAGCAACCAATTTTCTCAACTCCTAAAGCAAAAAAACGCATCTCGTTGATTAGTCTTCCAACATCTGCAACCAAGAAACCCAAGAGTGATACTAAAACAACTCCATTAACCAATTTCTTAAAGAAAATGAGTGCAAAGGAGGCATTGTCAAAATCATCAGAGAATATAGACGACGACGCAGTGGAAATGGATGGGGTCAAATGTTTTACTGTTGAGTGATTTGTGTCGTTCCTTTTAAGTAATTTTATGTTTAGAATACGGTTTTATTTCCCTGCAAAATCTATATGTTTAAATGTGGGAAGTATCTTTTTTTCTGAAACAACGTTGGATACACAGAAATTTCTACTACGAGATGAAAATCTTCTTTTTATAGACTTGACTTTATTAATTGCCTTCACTAAACCACAAGCACACAAATTACACTTAAATTACATCAACTAATTTAAACTTTGGCTCTAGAGGTTCAGGGATAACATGGAAGTATTTTTTATAAACATTATTCATGTTCTCTTTCCTTGATCCATAGGCTTTATTGGTCCAATATTTGTCAAAATTAGGTTCAAACTTCTCACAAGTTATAAGTACTCTTCCTGGTTGCAGAGCATAGAGAGAACCATCCTTGCCCATCCCAACCTGCAATTAAATGAAAATTAATTTCTTTCCAATTTGGCAAAATCAACAGATTGATATAGTTACGTTGAGACCAGGATGGCAGCGAATATGAAGTTGACGTAGCAAAATTGAACTTTGTGTTACTTTAGACCCATCTTGAGTCTTGATTCCTCTACGCTTACCAGGGGCATGTCCTTTCGGATTCCTTGAGGAACCGCCAGCCTTCTTCGAAGCCCAGCGTACAGCAGAATTCAGAGTTTTACCTTATTATTTCAGAATTGAATATTATTTGGATAAAATTTTTAATTGTATGAATCAAATATATTACAAGGTTGTAAGTTTGTTAAAATTTGTGTTAATAATGACATTTTCTAGACGTCGAAAACTGTTGAAGTTTAAAATAACAATAGGGTAATGTTTGCCACTTTAGAATCTTATTAGAACACACTCTGCAAGTCCGAGTTTCTGTCTGTGCTGAATGCCTGAATCTGACTGTTTGAAGCAGACAACAATAATTACCATGCCGTCTATTGTTACTATATGCTGTGGCCTGCTGAACTCCCCAATATATCTGTGCGAATGGAGCTAGTGTTCGATCAGAGTCCGCAAGGGGCGCTGCTTTATGCAGAGCTATAGACCTGTAAACTGTAGGACCCATTCCCGTTTTTGTTTGCTCCGTCGGCTCCGTTCAAAATAATTACACAGTGATAAAACATAAAAATTTAAACATATATGGGTAGGCTAAGACCAAGATTCGTGCTTGTGGCGATCATGTAAAAATGAAGAAGCCCGAAGCTGCCCGAAGAAACGTCTAATATCTGAGTCAATCAGAGACTTTACGTAGTAGGCTATTTACAAATTATTATAAATAATATGGTTCGTTAGTCTGTCAGCGGTTGGTTATTAGGCCTAAATGAAGTCTAAGCTTTACCTTAGCGCTTAGCCGTGTGTATCTCTCTAATGACACGGCAAAAAAATTTTAACCCAAATAAAAGGCGCAACTTCCTTAGTATGTAGCAAAAGCACACTGAACAAATATGTAAATCATAGAACAAGTCTTTTAACTCTGAATATTTGAGGAATAAAACTTTTAATTATTAAGCTTATTTTTGAGATTATTCATTTATTAACACAAAATAAGGTATTGTAGAGATAGACCTAGCGGATCTAGCAACAATTTAGAACTGGTCTTGTATTGTAGTTTTTATACTAGCCGCATTTTGCAGTCGCTCAGCTAATAATTCGGCCAATGCTTTGTTACTCTTTCCAATTGCCAGCTTCGGTCTCCCACGATTCAACCCTTCTAGAAGAACGCATGCTTTACATATTATGTTGCTGGACACATAACCGCACGAACTGCACAATCCTTGCTTCGGGAGTTTGACTCCATCTTTGATAGCTAATTGTTCGCCTAGATTTTAAAAAGTTTAATTGAATTCTTCAGGAAAAAAAGTCCAATCTAATGTACCTGCGTGAATAATGTCGATAATTGAAGTCGATCTTAATGCTTCGAGGTCTTTCACCAATGCTCTTGCGTGCCCTCGATATGCGTCTGGAGCGTACACACATTCAGTTGCAAAATAATCCAGTTTCTTAAAATATGCATAGAGAACAATTTCTTTTTCGTACGCATACTTGAAGGGTTTAACCCGTGGCAAGGAACCGTCTGAACCCTGATTCAAAGTAGATAATAAAGATTTTAAATATTGAATCTAGATAAATAATAACTTTGACCAAACTTGACACTTACTGTAATATGAAAGGTACAACGTTGTAGTCGAGCGATGTCACCCCGCAAAAGATTCATGAGAATGGTCTCTGCAACATCATCTGCGTTGTGCCCAGTAGCAATAATATCACATTTGAGAAGCATAGCCCCTCTATCTAAAGCCTGTCTACGGAATACTCCACAGAAGGTACAGTTGTTTTTTCTCCCCACTTGCTTCACAATATCATCCATGGTCCAACCATACAGATCTTTATATGACAAGACTGTGAGTGGAATATTGTATTCTTCTTGATTTCTCTTAACAGATTCTAGACTATCATCACGATAACCTAAAACATAGAATAAGATTTTTCAATAAAAATTGTAAAAGTAGGAAAGTTGATAACCAATAATAAGATTTTTTTAGCAACCTGTGATTCCTTCATCAATCGAAAGTAGAACAAGTTTCAATCCATAGTTGTACTTTTCATTCAAATGCTTTAGAACATAAGCAAGAACCGTAGAATCTTTTCCCCCAGAGGCGCCAATTGCAACAAGTTGGCCTGGTTGAAACATTTTGGTGGATGTTATGGTATGATGTACCTCAGTTTCAAATGCCCAGAAGAAACAGTTTTTGCATAGTGCATCATCAGTCTTTGGTCTCTGTAGAAAAAAATTGAGCAAAAGAAATTCTTTGTAAAAAGATAAACAAGTATTGGATTTTCCAGCTCTACTTACCTTAAGAACAGCAGTACTGCCACAACCTGTAGAACAGAAAACCACCATTTCTAAAATATGAAATTAATTGTTGATAAACAATTGCCAACCAATCCAAGCCGTCAATACAGTAATTAAAGTGATAATAAAAGTGGCAGGTAAGAGAAAAATTGCATAAGACAACGAGTTGACGTCCATTTAAAAACAGAATTTAGACGTTGCCATTTCTATTTATTCGTTATCCATAAAATCTGGTAAAATAGTATTCCCGTTTTTTATGTTGAAAATTTAAAACTTTAAGTTGCGGGCTTAATAATTATTTAATGGTATCTAAAAAAATTGAAATTAAGACAAGATGAATTCCCTGGTTATTTTATTCAACACTTGTCATGAAACAATAAAAATATGACGGAATGAGCGATAAGAATGGAATGAAGGTGAACGAAATGTACAGATGAATGAAACAGAAATCCTCGTCAAGTGGCAGATGAAAAGTGAAAAAGTGGGATAATAAATGAATCAGCCAGAAAAAGGAGATCGCGCTTCACTTAACGACAATAAAAAATGGTGACAAGAAATGCATGACGACGAAGACGACAACGATTTACTTCTTGGCTGCAGCCTTTTTGGCTCCAGCAGCGGCCTTGGGGGACTTGGCTGCCTTTGCGGCTTTAGCAGCTGCAGCTTTGGGTGCGGCGGCCTTCTTTGGTGCAGCAACGGGTGAAGCAGGAGCCTTCTTAGGAGCTGCGGCCTTTTTGGCCTTTGGGGACTTGACAGCAGCAGGAGCTTTGGCTGCGGCGGCCTTCTTGGGCGAAGCAGCCGGGACAGCCTTGGTTGTGGCCACTTTGGCCGCAGCTTTGGGTGCTGAAGCAACGGGCGATGATGGAACAGGGGCAGCAGCAGCAGCAGCGGCCGCTTTGGTGGCCTTTGGTTTGTCTGATGCAGGAGCCTTCTTCTTGGCGGCAGCTGCAGTCTTGGCTTTCTTGGCAGCGGGAGCAGCAACAGCAGCAGCGGCGGTGGCTTTCTTGGCTGGAGAGGCGGCAGCGGCCGCTTTGGCCTTCTTTGGTGAAGCAGGAGCTTTCTTGGGTGAAGCCTTTACGACGACCTTCTTCTTGGCAGCGACCGAGGGAGAAGTGGGCGCTTTCTTGGCAGCGGCAGGTGCAGCTTTGGGTTTCTTTTCGGACGAAATGCGGAATGATCCAGCAGCTCCTTTAGCTCCCTGAAGATGACAAGAAGAGTACACGGTTAAACATTTGAATAACATTTTAAATAATTAAAGTAGTTGAAGAAAGGACGCCCTCAATTTGGCGCCAAAATATTCAAGTAGTAAACAACAACTTACTTTGGTGTTCATCAAGGTGCCAACGCTGATGCCGCGCTTAAGGGCTTGTTTCAAATGAACGTTGGCCATTTTCTGGTCGACTCCGAGATTGTAGTTTGACGTGATGTACTTGAGAATGGCCTGTCGGGATGATCCACTGCGTTCCTTCAAAGACTCAACGGCGGCAACGATCATCTCAAGGTAAGGCGGATGAGAACCGGAAGCCGATTCTTTAGCGGCCGGTTTCTTGGCAGCAGCCGGGGCTTTGGCTTTTGGAGACGCGGCTGCAACAGCAGGTTTCGGTGGGCTGGCGGGTGCAGCAGCAGCAACAGCAGGGGCTGCAGCGACCTTCTTTGCCGCTCTTTTTGGTCCAGCAGCAGCAGCGGCTTTCTTGGGGGCAGCAGCGGCCTTCTTCTTGGCTGGAGCTTTGGCTTTACCTTTTGGTTTTTCTGCAGCTGCTGGAGACGACTCGACAGAAGCATCGTCCGATGGAGCATCCGCAGCTGGAGTCTCGACTTCCATACTCTCGGCTTTGGTTTCCTTCTTCTCTTCAGCTTCGGCCGTAATGGCGGCGTCGACTTCTGCGGCAACTGGTTCGTTCGATTGTTCAGATGACATTTTGCAACGAGAAAAAGTCAAAGAGTGAAATTGAAAAATGAATGTGCGAGCGACTGAGACGACTGAGCTGCGTCACTGATTCCCAACGAATGATGGTTGCAGACTACGCCACGTGAGACTATATAGCCTTGGTGCCGACGCTACAGAATTGCATCCCTCCAATGTGCTTTGTTTCATCACCTTTTCAATTTTTTTAGTCATTTCCTTACGCCTCATCGAGATCGCATGCAGATAGTTAAATTCGCAAGGATCTCACCTATCAAATGATGTGTGTTTTCATTCGATTTGACTATTTTTTAGGTCTCATAACTTGAGTTTTCTGCCAAGACTGGGCCATCCCTGGACTAGTCTCCTCTTATTTCGCTCGTCGCAGTTACAATAATTTCGACAATTTCTTTTTTAATTATACTTTCTTGTCGGCAAGAAAATTTCCTATCGAATGGTGTTTTTTATTTCATTTTTGTTCCATTCAATCATCCACTTTTGGGGCTTCGAGTGGCTAGAAGAAACACAACTCACGCGACACCCTCTCGAGAGCCGTTCATACACACCGACGTTAAATATTTTACATTTAATTGATTCTGTTTTTATAGGCCAGTTAGATTTTTTAATATTGTTATTTAAATGTGTTTTCATCATCTGTCGTCGCAAAATACCAAATCAATATTTTTGCAAAATGATTTTTCATTTTTCTCTGCTGTGCTAGGCAGGCGACCGCCATTGAGGTCGGTTCCTTCTCTCTCCGATTCACCCAAAAATGAATTTTCGTTACACTTAAATATTTCATTTTGTAATTGCAATTCACACATTTTATTTGCACCACGTGATGGCCACAATTTTACTGAACAAATCGACTCTTATTTTTGCTTCCAAATCAATGTTTCAAGCCTATTTAATGAGTTGTGTAGTTTGTTCCAGGTTTAAGAGCCCCGAAAAAGCTGCACGAATGCTTCTGATTTTTTTCCCTCTATCGTTCCTCTTTTATTTTTCTTAATTTTTTTAAAAATATTTATATTGAAATTTACCGTTTTTGTTTGATCAGATCGGATCAGATTTGACCCATTTATAATTATGACGACATGTACATTTTTTGTTATTTTTAAAGTGTGTAGGGTACTGGCCCCCAATCGCCCGTCAAAAGGAACAAGCCATGACGTCAGTGTCAATCGCCATTTCTTTATTTTTGGGTTTCAGTTAATTATTTATCGAAGGCAAATAATTAAATTTATGTTTCCATCATTAATGGTTATTATTTGTCAGATTGTGACATTATCGTTTTTTATCTCCTGATTTTAAGAAATAAAAATTCAGCCTCAGCGACATTCATAATGTGGGTCGCTAGCGGTAGCAAAATATATCCAACCAGGTCATCCATTTCACCCAGCAGATTTTAGTCCGTTGTTTGAAACGAAATTTATTCTAATAATGAAAGCGAAATGAATTTTGAACTTATATTAAATTCAAAACCTTCACGTGCAATGTTGGAACACTGATTTCATGTTTGCAACATGAAAAAGTGTCGAATTTCATTTCAAATCTGGAACTGAACGCCTGAAAGTTTCAGCTCAAGTCGTGGCGTCCCACGCTTGTTGGAAGTTAGCATCCGGCGGCCATATTTGATCGGCTGCTTGTTTTGCATTGCATCACTTCAATTTAGATATCGACTACTGCGCAAATTAGTACGTGCAGCAATTTTATCAAAATATGATAAAATTTTCATGAATGAAATAGTTACGTAAAAATATTGTAGAGAAGACGATTTGTATGCTAACGTTCTTTTAAACAGAGAGACACATTCGTCAAACCCCTAAAAATGGTCCTTTCTCTCGCGATTTTTGTGTTCTCGGTAAATCGGTATATCATTTTCACGTGTTATAGAACTGACCTTCATAATTAAGAGGATTGGCTAAAATCAATTTCACTGGGGTAGATTGTACCATCTCCAAGGAATTAAGAAATTTGTTCGTTTCTGTCCCAAATGCATTCAACAACCTTGGCAGTTTTCGAATCCTCCGTGGTTTCAAACTGCCTCAAACAACCTTAACAACAACATTTTTTGGTCTTCCGTAAAAAAAGTAATTTGCAATCAAATAAATATTTTAGTTTGAAAAACATTCAAATCAGAACGTTGTTATGTTAATTAACTACCTGTATAATATGTTGTTGAGAAACGTTTATTTAGATCAATTGATTGAAATTTTAAAAAAATAACTGGAAGCCTAAAAACTCCGTTTGAGATAATTAAATTCTTCTTTTTTTCGGCTTTTTTTAAATGTTGTATTGTAAAATAATAATTTAAAAAATCCCTTTTTATATGTCAGGCATCGTTTTTTTTTTGCCCCGCTACAAGTGCACAATCGAGTTAGTGTAACTTTCTCTATTTTTTTTTTTCAGTTTCAAAACTTTCAAGTGCAATGACCGAAAGAAATTCTATTCGTTGTACAGTAACGGGGCATTAAACGTAAACCGCAACTCTTTACTAACTGCTGATGTACGGCTGTATAGAGCCGTGTAGAAACCCATAGCACTCACACAATGACAGACGCAAATACTCTGCTGCAAAATGGCTTGCCGCCAAAAATGTCGCCTCTAATAAAGGGAATCGAAAAAGCAATTTACACTCTGGCAATGAGTAGTTTTCGATTTTTGCAACGCGTTTTTTTTTCGCCATTTTGTGTAAAATGGTGTCGAGATAGTTTTATATATATTATCAAATATCATTAAACTATGTCACTCGATACAACACGACCATATCTTGGGTGGGTTTTTTATCAGTCCCAGAAAGAAGCAGACCAGTTTGTTATGCAGAACCGGTAATTTCATCGATCCAATTCTACGTTAAGCTTTACTTGCCTACACAACAACACATTGTCGACAATAGTTTTCTAAAACTGATAAAAAAAAATTCTATTAAAATTGCTCGTTCAAAGAGTTTTCCCCAAACGAAAATGTTTATCGGGAACTCGAGAGCGTCTGTATTAGTATTTCCCACTTCGAACAACATTTTCAGACAAAAGATATAACTACACAACTCATTTAATAGGCTTGAAACATTGATTTGGAAGCAAAAATAAGAGTCGATTTGTTCAGTAAAATTGTGGCCATCACGTGGTGCAAATAAAATGTGTGAATTGCAATTACAAAATGAAATATTTAAGTGTAACGAAAATTCATTTTTGGGTGAATCGGAGAGAGAAGGAACCGACCTCAATGGCGGTCGCGTCGCCTGCCTAGCACAGCAGAGAAAAATGAAAAATCATTTTGCAAAAATATTGATTTGGTATTTTGCGACGACAGATGATGAAAACACATTTAAATAACAATATTAAAAAATCTAACTGGCCTATAAAAACAGAATCAATTAAATGTAAAATATTTAACGTCGGTGTGTATGAACGGCTCTCGAGAGGGTGTCGCGTGAGTTGTGTTTCTTCTAGCCACTCGAAGCCCCAAAAGTGGATGATTGAATGGAACAAAAATGAAATAAAAAACACCATTCGATAGGAAATTTTCTTGCCGACAAGAAAGTATAATTAAAAAAGAAATTGTCGAAATTATTGTAACTGCGACGAGCGAAATAAGAGGAGACTAGTCCAGGGATGGCCCAGTCTTGGCAGAAAACTCAAGTTATGAGACCTAAAAAATAGTCAAATCGAATGAAAACACACATCATTTGATAGGTGAGATCCTTGCGAATTTAACTATCTGCATGCGATCTCGATGAGGCGTAAGGAAATGACTAAAAAAATTGAAAAGGTGATGAAACAAAGCACATTGGAGGGATGCAATTCTGTAGCGTCGGCACCAAGGCTATATAGTCTCACGTGGCGTAGTCTGCAACCATCATTCGTTGGGAATCAGTGACGCAGCTCAGTCGTCTCAGTCGCTCGCACATTCATTTTTCAATTTCACTCTTTGACTTTTTCTCGTTGCAAAATGTCATCTGAACAATCGAACGAACCAGTTGCCGCAGAAGTCGACGCCGCCATTACGGCCGAAGCTGAAGAGAAGAAGGAAACCAAAGCCGAGAGTATGGAAGTCGAGACTCCAGCTGCGGATGCTCCATCGGACGATGCTTCTGTCGAGTCGTCTCCAGCAGCTGCAGAAAAACCAAAAGGTAAAGCCAAAGCTCCAGCCAAGAAGAAGGCCGCTGCTGCCCCCAAGAAAGCCGCTGCTGCTGCTGGACCAAAAAGAGCGGCAAAGAAGGTCGCTGCAGCCCCTGCTGTTGCTGCTGCTGCACCCGCCAGCCCACCGAAACCTGCTGTTGCAGCCGCGTCTCCAAAAGCCAAAGCCCCGGCTGCTGCCAAGAAACCGGCCGCTAAAGAATCGGCTTCCGGTTCTCATCCGCCTTACCTTGAGATGATCGTTGCCGCCGTTGAGTCTTTGAAGGAACGCAGTGGATCATCCCGACAGGCCATTCTCAAGTACATCACGTCAAACTACAATCTCGGAGTCGACCAGAAAATGGCCAACGTTCATTTGAAACAAGCCCTTAAGCGCGGCATCAGCGTTGGCACCTTGATGAACACCAAAGTAAGTTGTTGTTTACTACTTGAATATTTTGGCGCCAAATTGAGGGCGTCCTTTCTTCAACTACTTTAATTATTTAAAATGTTATTCAAATGTTTAACCGTGTACTCTTCTTGTCATCTTCAGGGAGCTAAAGGAGCTGCTGGATCATTCCGCATTTCGTCCGAAAAGAAACCCAAAGCTGCACCTGCCGCTGCCAAGAAAGCGCCCACTTCTCCCTCGGTCGCTGCCAAGAAGAAGGTCGTCGTAAAGGCTTCACCCAAGAAAGCTCCTGCTTCACCAAAGAAGGCCAAAGCGGCCGCTGCCGCCTCTCCAGCCAAGAAAGCCACCGCCGCTGCTGCTGTTGCTGCTCCCGCTGCCAAGAAAGCCAAGACTGCAGCTGCCGCCAAGAAGAAGGCTCCTGCATCAGACAAACCAAAGGCCACCAAAGCGGCCGCTGCTGCTGCTGCTGCCCCTGTTCCATCATCGCCCGTTGCTTCAGCACCCAAAGCTGCGGCCAAAGTGGCCACAACCAAGGCTGTCCCGGCTGCTTCGCCCAAGAAGGCCGCCGCAGCCAAAGCTCCTGCTGCTGTCAAGTCCCCAAAGGCCAAAAAGGCCGCAGCTCCTAAGAAGGCTCCTGCTTCACCCGTTGCTGCACCAAAGAAGGCCGCCGCACCCAAAGCTGCAGCTGCTAAAGCCGCAAAGGCAGCCAAGTCCCCCAAGGCCGCTGCTGGAGCCAAAAAGGCTGCAGCCAAGAAGTAAATCGTTGTCGTCTTCGTCGTCATGCATTTCTTGTCACCATTTTTTATTGTCGTTAAGTGAAGCGCGATCTCCTTTTTCTGGCTGATTCATTTATTATCCCACTTTTTCACTTTTCATCTGCCACTTGACGAGGATTTCTGTTTCATTCATCTGTACATTTCGTTCACCTTCATTCCATTCTTATCGCTCATTCCGTCATATTTTTATTGTTTCATGAAGTGATGAATACAGTTTTTTCACTTTTCTTAATGTTCACCAACACATAATTAAAAGGTAAACTGTATTATTTTTTGAATTTTTTTTAACGCTGAACTTTTCATTTGCTGCTCGCTTCCTTGTTAGGTAACAACTAACAAGTGTTCCGAGTAAAAGGCAAATTGAACACCCTAATCTAAATGCAAATGTTTCGGGCGTGTTAAAATGGGAACGAAGAATTTTTAGGTAGCGTAACATTTTATAATTATTATGTTGGATGGATGATGCGGGATGGTGTGTAATTGAGAACGATTTTACGACAAGTTCTTATTTGTGGGGAGGGGGGAGATTTTATACGACCGTCTTCTTGCTTGTCTTGAGCTCCTCGTCTGGTAGATCGAGCACTTCTTTGAAAAATGAGGACACGTCTGTTTCCTGCTGTGCATGGCGTAGCAGGAAGGGGTGCTCCAACAATTGTCGATAATTCGGTCTTTCCAAATAATTTTTCCTTAAACTAAATAGACCTTTGTTACACAATGAACGTTTTTCTTTAAAATTTAGATCATTACCATTTTGATACAAAATCTTCAAATTGGGGAGAAAATCGACCAGAAGGCAGGCGAGGTGGATCACCTACAACCACCTGTTTTACCTAGGTGTTATAAAAGGGAGATTTTTAGTGTGGGTGCATGATTGATAATTTAATAAAATACCTGGTCAAATGGTGTTCTCCATGGACTGTAAGGAAACTTTCCTGTAGCCAACTCCACTAATGAAATTCCTAGAGACCAAACGTCAGACCGGACGTCGTACTTATCGGGACTTCCCGTGGGGTCGATCCTTTCGGGCTGAAAATATACCGTCTTTAACCATGCAAGTAATAAAGTTTGATAAAAAAATTGATTACCGCCATATAAGGCTTGCATCCAGCATCGATTGTCTTGGCAATAGAATTAACTAAATAACCAGATATGCCAAAATCGCATATTTTTACACGCCCAGTTCTGTCAATTAATATGTTGCATGGCTTTACATCCCTGTGAATTACTTTCAGTTGGCTGTGAAGATAATGTAAAGCAGATACAACCTATAAACAAAGAAAAATAAGGTTGGATATGACTTAAAAAGTTTACAACGCATATACCGCAAATGCAATTTGTCCAAGGACATCTTCTTCTATATTTTTCCCATGCTGGTATGCTTTAACATAAAATTTGTCCAAGCTTGTGTCCATGCACTCCATGCATATCCACACATCTCCTTCTCGAAAAAGAGCCCCATAAAATGTCACTGTGTAGGGACAATCGGCTGTTCTCATTGAAACATCAAGATCCGTCAAGAGCCTCTTTTGCTCCTGAGTATTAACAGTTACAGGTATTCTCTAAAAAAAAGTAAATAATGTGACAGAGATATATAATGAATTAAGAAACTAAAAATATACTTTGACTGCCATTATTGTTCCGGTATTCTTATGTTTCATTTTCTCGACAATTCCATAAGCTCCCTGGCCCAGAAGTCCTAAGGTCTCAAGGTCATCTGCTTCAACTTCGAACACTCTGTCCCCAATTGTAATGTTAGTACGTTTGTCCAAATCTCTAGGAGGAGTAACAGGTGGAGTTGTTTCAGCCACTATACTGAACTTAGGAAGTGGTTTCTTCGCTCGTTTGCCTACAAACGAAAACAATAACATTATATTGCACAGCAATGGCAAAACGTGAAATATTTACCAGCCATCATTTTTGTGAGTACCCGTTCTAAACGTCACGAAAATCACAACAGTTTCAGTAAGTAAACAGCAACTGAACTTTAATCTTAACGATTCATATGTTACTTAAAGTATAACAAAATAATAAATGTTTTCCAAAAATTTCTTCCAGAATTCACTCACAACTCCTCCTCCAGCCACAAAAACAGGATTCGACGTTGTGATATGAACTTACAATTTTTCGGATAGATGGTGTCTGGAATTTTAAGTAAATAAATATAATTGTATAAAATTGGGCACTAATATTGGGTACTTACTGCACCAATTAAAAAAATTAATACTGAATCAAAATCTTTCTTAAATAAACTACAGCCGTAAAAATATAAATCAAAATCAATTCCTATTTAAATTGCAGTCGCGTCGTCGACTACCAGGTGGCGGTTGTGTAAGTCAAGGCCATGGTTTAAGTGAAGTCCCGCCTTCTCATCTCAGAGAGTCAGAGGTCTAATCTGTAGGCACATTTGAGTTTTGACTTTTGACACGGTTCACACACTTACTCAATTTAGTGCTTCGTTATGCTCAATTTTGTAACTTTGACTTTACAATTCTTCTGACGCAACAATATGATATAATATTAAATTATTTATCACAAATTTCTCGAATAAAACCTACCTGAATTTGGCCTGGATCGTCTCATTTTATGACTTAACTTCTCTTCTTGGATGACAACAAAGGTAATACAAGTGATGTTTTTTTCTATAAGTGAGCTACAGCATCCAAGGATCAAGACAGTAATTTCACAAATGTTCATTCAATAGATGGAAGCTAAATCTGCCAAAGCAAGCCATGACCCTAAAATTTGTTGGGTAACTCCAGAAGATGTTCTCGAATCTTTAAATTATATTCGCCAATTTGGGGAGGATGACAAACCAGTTCAATTTAGTGAGTGCTTCCAAGTTTGGGGTAGAGGGAGACCAAGACCAAGTGTGGATAATATCATTTTACCCAATGGAACATCACTGCAGTGTGATTTCCCCCAAGAAAAATCAACCAAAGGCAGAGGTCGTGGAAGATTACTACTACTTGAAAACATCTCAGAACAATATCAAGATCCTTGTCCCTCAGCTATGTTCGATTCAAATGATTGTAGCTGTGTTGATAAAAAAATGAAGAAGTTTGGGAAAGGCATAGGGAAATCAAATTTGGCTTATACAAAAATTACACTTAAAGATCTTGAAGATAAATATAACAGAGCAAAATTGTTGGGTAGCAAGAAGCCTATATTTGACATTGACAATGATTTCCCTCCCTTGCAATAAACATACATGTGTGACCAGTGATATTAATTACTCCTTAATACAAACTTGCATGCAATCATTTTGAATTTAACAAGTACAATAAAAGTTGCTGTTGGTCAAGATTTAAATAAGACCACATTGTTTCAATAGATGTTTCATCTAGTTCTCCAAGCTTTAATGCATCAACTGCATATTGCAATGACTGAGGTTGGAATGAATTGCTAGAATTTTCAAAGACATCAATAAGAATTCGGCTTAATTGGGATTCTCCATTTCCACATCTTTTTAGATTCAAAGCTAAAAGTGTTTGTGTCATCAGATTCTTTTGGTTAGATTTAATAATTGAAAGTGTTTTCAATGCTTCTGGAAAATATCCCTGGCGAATGAAAGATGAAGCCAAAAAGTGTCCTGAATAAATAAAAGGTTGTTTTTAAAATGTAAGTTCAAAGTTGAAAACAAACATACCAGAGAGAGATTTCTCTGTTTCATTTTCAGATAGTTTGAATGCTTTGGTAAAAAAGCTAATTGCATTTTGGTAATCATTGAGTTGGAGAGCTGTTTGCCCTGCTTCCATTGAAGTAAACCATGCCAATGAAGCATCATTTGTGCTACCAATGGCTCCTTCATAACATTCATAGGTGGTGGCTTGTTCATTTGATAAGGAAAACGTTCTTGCTGATTCTACAAATAGGTTGTTATACTCCACTCCTGGCCTGACACTGCTTGATCCAGCAATCAATCCAATAGATTGTTCCAATTGAGCGGCTGCCAGCCTACATGCCGCACTTAACTCAGTAAATCCGAGATCAAGTTGTTGCCGACTTAAACTCTCTAAAATAATAGGATTTCATGTTAACAAATCAACATTAGAAAAACAGTAAAATCTTACCAAAGCCATCAACTGCATCTATGACATTTGGCCTTCTAACTTCTTGCCTAAAGCCAACAAACTTCTTTTTCAATTGGGCACTTATACTTCGATACGCCTTTAAAAATTCGTCTTTTTCCAATACATCCATAATTCAGAGTTTTTCTGTCAAATGCGAAACCAGACGACAGCAAAATGTAAACAGTTCGTGGTTGCCTGATCAAAATATAAGTTTTTCTTTTAATCAGAAATATTTTATTTTTTTTTACTAATTACAAATGTATTATACTTTTTTTATGATATTAATTTAGTAAACTAAGCGGCATTTTATTTATTATTGAAAAGTAGTGTATTTTTATGAATGATTCAGAAATCAGTAGACGGAAAATACAATATTGGGAAATTGTGACGTCACCTGCCTTCCTGGGCGAAAAGAAAAGAGTGAAATGGATATATTTGGACACTTAAAAGGCAAAACAAAAGGAGAATGTAAAACCAATGAAATTAGTCTATATTTCAGAGAGGATTCTAACAGAAATATGTAGTTGCATTCTGTCAATGGAGGAAAGATAGATGCCAGTGAAAAGGAAAACATTGACGGACTGGAGCAACAGAATGAGCCAAAAATCCAAGTAGCTAAAGCTGAAATAGCGTTAACTGGAGAATGAACGAGTTTGGGCCGTCAAAAGAGTATAGCGTGACTAGAAGGCAGCAAGAACAAAAGAAAAAAGTTCAAAATTTAAAGGAATTGAATGCATTTTTCAAGTCACTAAACCAAAGCAGTCCTGATGTATGATTGCATTGAAAACATTACAAGCCTAAGCTTAAGTTGTGAAATGTATCGTAGATGAAGCGTACTGATTACAGGAGTGAACGTTGGAAGAACCTCATCAACACGAGAAAATGAATGTAACCCAAAAATATGGCTTGAAATCTCACGACTTCTGTCAACGCGCCCATTAGTTGTCCGCATTTCATCCATAGGTTTTTATGCTCATCAAGAAAAAAGGGAAAAAAGTTCCAGTCAAAAACGCAATGTGAAAATTAAAGAAGAAAAAAAATGTGGTTTCAGGTATCATTCCTGCCGAATTCAAAATTGAAATTTCCCGGTTTTTTTTCAAATTTGGGAAAGTGGCGGAATTCAGGAGCTGAATTGCACAGCAAGACGAGCAAGAGGTCGTGTTGTGCAGTGGCACGATGCTAGCAAGAACGCTAACATCAGATAGAATTAGTAAGGTGAAGCCATTTCCTACAAAAAGGTACACTTCCGCTGACGCCTTTTCTGCGGTTCCGGCCGGATGACTGATCGTACAGCTTCATCAAAGACCTACACAACGTTGATAAAACTTATATATGTGACAGAAGTGAAACAATAATGCTTATCATACTGATTCACTTATACTCGCATACCTGTTTAAGCCCTCTTTGTGTTAGAGCGGAGCATTCCAAATATTTGACAGCTCGAATTTTAGAAGCCAACTTTAGACCTTGTTCTCTCTTCATAGGAGACTGGCCTTGTTCAGCTAACATAGCCAATGTTTCTCGATCTTCTCTAAGATCGATTTTGGTCCCAACCTAGTAAAACAAATTTTACCTTAGAATTTACATTCTGCGATTTACTAAAGAAATTAATACCAAAAGAACTGGAGCATCAGGGCAATGATGCTTGATTTCAGGATACCATTTTGATGTGACATTCTCAAATGATGATGGGCTGACAACACTGAAGCAGATGAGGAATACATCAGTCTATGTAAAAGAAAAATTAGCAATGAACAATTAATAACATCTTCAGATTTATCACCTGTGGGTATGAAAGCGGTCTTAAACGATCATAATCTTCTTGGCCAGCAGTGTCCCACAAGCCTAAGCTGACCTAGACATTGAAAATCAGAACATTTTTACTTATAGCGAATTGTCGAATGACTTTTCACTCTGCTCTGGCACTTACCGGAATACTATCACAAACCATGGGTGCAGAATAATTGTCAAATCTGTGGGGTAATGGAACAATCAGGATCGCAAACCAAAAATTAACAAGAATTTAACATATATAAACCCGACTTACACAGTAGGCACATATTCTCCTGGAAAGGAATCAGTTGTGTATGAAATCAACATACAAGTTTTGCCAACAGTACCATCTCCTACCACAACACATTTGATAGGTCGTCCAGAAGACATTTTGATGAGCCTAACGATGAAAAGAGAAAGATCCGAATTGTGTGCGAGTCACAACTGTTGTAATCTTGTAATTTGAGACACGGCTAGTAATGAGTACGATGTGTCATCTTCACTCGGGAAGCCGGGTATAACAAGAAAAACTTGGCGATCGAAATTAGAAATGTCAGAGACGTTGTGAGAGATTGATTTCCAAGGAAAATATTTTAGCGATAATGACGGGATGAGATAGAAGTTTCAAAGTCCACAGATTAGATGAAGCCTCACTTAGTCTCTTGTTGTTTCCCAGCAGATACATCTGGTTCTGGGATAGTTTTCAGTTGAACGCCATCATGGGTATTCAGCGCCGCCCAGGGACGATTGAGTCAACTGAGCGAGTGAAGCATTCGACGCTTCAATTGATTAATTCTGGGGGCCCACGCAAAATGACGTTGAACATGCACGCTCTCTAATCATAAAGCATGCAGCCAACTGATGTGCTTGTTCTCAAGTAGAACGAATTCCTCAATCCTATTATATAAGGGCCTTTTTATCTACATGAGGCTTTTAATGGTGAGGTTGCTGACCACGTATTCTAGCGGAAATTGGTCTGCGAAATCTCATCACCCAACTTCCTTTAATTAACAATGGAAAACGAAAATACCGTTTCTGTCTGTTGTGTAGGGGGAAATCAACATTCCGATTCCGGTTGATTGAACAGAAGCGAACCAGATAAATGAAAATGATAAAAGAAACACTGATTTTTTCAGTGCTGATTTTGGATTGCGGGAAATTTTATCTATTTTTTTATAAAATAGTTAATTATTTTTAGTCACGCAAATTCGCAATAATTGTAAACCAAGTTTATAATTTACTAACCCTACTAGACTATTAAAACAGGGTTTATTTTGATTGACGAATCGTGACATCGTGTGTGATAGCTGATAAAATCTTCAGGAAATATGCGGATAGAATAATGCAATATATTTTTATTTCATATTTTTATTGTTATTATTTATTCAAATATTTATATGAACTGGCGAAGAATTATGTCAATCAAAATTTTAAATTATATTTCTTGCGATGTACGGTAGATGGCGAATGAGATGAAGTAAACACGTGTGTTATTCTGAAAAAGCACACGCTTAAAAAGAAATGTTGACTCAACTTTTGGTGTAAAAAAATTGTAATTTAAATAACACAGTTTCGAAAGCAATTTTACACATATAGTTATGGAACCTACGAAAGCTGCAGCACCCGTTCTTTCAGCAGCCCAACAAAAGAAATCTATTAATGGATCTACCAAAGTTCAGAAACGAAAAGTGTTAATCAATACGCTCGATTCTCCTTTGGATCTTGAATGGTATTGTTTTTTTAAATTGAGATGTTGAGTACAATTTAAATATACTTTATTCTTTAGGCCGCGAATAGGAGCAGTGAAAGAGGAAGAAGTCACAAAATTACTTGCCGAGTATAATGTAGAAAGTTTACAGAACTCAGGATCAAATTTAACATGAAAATTTTGTTTGTCATTTAGATACCTTTCTCCAGTGAGAGCAAATCATGTTTATACATCCAAATCTTCGATTGAGGCCATGTCAAAAGAAGAAAGAACTGAGTGGCGGAAAACAGAAAAAGCAAAAGCAAAGGAAGATGTAGAGGAAAGCAAATCTAAAATGTATCTAGTTCAATGTTGATGGAAAATTTCATTCAATAATGCTAAAAATTTGAATTTTTCCAGGTGTGACTTGATGGTTGGTTTTCGAGATGTGGTAAAGGCAGCTGGAAATGGTCAGACCTGTGCAGTTTTTTGCGAAAAGACTCCAGATCCCCCAATGCTGACAAGAATGCTGGCTCCTTTGTGCCAAAACAATGGCATTCCCCTTTTTGCTATCAAAAACTTTAGCACAGCTGTAAAAAATCTGTTAAACATACCTAGATGTTTGACCATGGCTCTTAAGGTAACATACTTAAATAAAATCACTATTAACATCATTAACTTAAAATTTGTTTTCCTAGTTAACAGCAAAGGATGAGACTAGCCCACTCAACGCCTTTTACAAGAAAAATATGGAAATTTATGAAAGTTGTGGGCTTGCAGTTCCGGAAAAAAGTTTGGGATCCATTGGTACTGATTCAGCTGCAACAGTAGCAATACTACCCGTAAAAGACCAAAAATCTTATACCAGAAAGGAGATTTTGCCCGTTCCCACCAGTTGCAACAACGAACGGTTTTATTTAAAAAAGAGTGACCGTGGTTGCCGCTTCGTACCGGGAGTGAACACGAATCCTTTGAAAGTGAACAAGGACGCAGATGATACAACGTCAACCGCCATGGAATTCATTGCTTTGAGCGCCGATCCAACCCCTCATTTGCCGGCATCGACCAAGATACTCCGATACCACAAAATCAAACAAATCCAACCCAATGAGAATAAACAAGAAAAGCGAACAAAGAAAAATTCAAACCCCGGCGAGTCGGCTCCAAAGAAGAAGAAGAAATGAATCGTCTGCGGCAGTCATCATTCAAGTAACGTGTCAGATTCGATCACAGACAAAAGCCTTTTTTCCTGGTACAATCATGTGAATACAGCAGAGAAGAAGAAAAAAACAAGCTACGTGGTACCTCTATTTTTTTTCTAGTACGTATGTATCCGATGAATACGTGCATTACATTAAAACACTTGAGGGGAAAGGAGAGACAGGTGTATTCGAGAACGGCCGCTAGGGAGAAACTCACGTATAAGTGTGACGGTTATGGAGTCGAGGCTCTCAGTCGTGCGCACCAACCGGTTGTCTTCACACGGCCGCCAGCAGCACTTCGTGCAAGAGTTGAATGAAGTTTATTTGAAAACCGTTTTTCATCCGTTTTTCTTCCTGGTGCGATCAGTGGTGGTAGTGCGGTCTCATCTCCTTTTGCCGATTCGCCCCGTTTCTCACGTTGGATTAACAAATATTCTAGTTGACCTGACAGGTAATTCACATCAAGTGTTAGATTTTTCTTCTAACAAATTTTAAAAAAAAGAGCTCTCATTTCGAAATGAGGGCGTGTTCGCCCGACCTTTTAAAGCGTTATCCGCTTTTTTCCCGTCCATCGTGATTGCTCGTATATATACATACCCACACAGTTTTTGGTCTGCACCGTTTCGGGTGCCGTAGGCGACCGACGTAAAAGAAATAAAATAAAATCGCTGCTCATTGTAGCAGAATCAACAAGCTCAGTGCAGTAAATATTTGAAAGGATTCTCGCAGCCGATTCAAACGCCGTTTAAAACATCAACGAATCCCGAGTTGAATCGGGCGTGGTTACAGATCGTTTCACGCGCGTCGTAGTTCGGGATTTTTTTAATTTTTTCAAATCTTCCCCCCTGCAGAGTATAAGTCACTTATTCGGTAAGGTGTTTCATCCGCCCGAAGGTAAATCGTCTGTACCGCTAAGGTTATTTTAGTTTGACCGCATCCTGAGGCAGCCGATTTGGGAATTACATGCTGCCGACTCGATAAGGGTGGAAAGCGAACAGGGTCTTAGTATGGAGGAGGAGTATGTGTTATGAAACGTCCACTGTTGTTGTTGATGAATTTTCGTTGTTCTTCCTTTGGTTGGCCAGGAGAAATCTTCACGATTGCTCCTTGTTTCGAGACGCAAATCGAGGGCGCCACGTACGAAAAAGGAGTTGGAAAAAGATTGGCTGTTAAAATAAGAAGAATGTCTCTCCTCTTTTGTTTTATTACTTTGGAATTTTTTTTTTCGCAACTTGCTTAGAAAATATTGAAATATTAAATGTAGCGCACTTGCAATTTCTCAATGTCTTGGCACACTTATTATTTTTCTATTTACCCGTCCTGTCCATCTTTTCTGCTGGTAGTTAGTTAAATTTTTTCAAATGTCCTTGTGCGCGCGCTGTTTGAAAAAGAGACGCGCCCTTGAGTCTTTTGGTTCTATTGTGAAGGGCTTCGTGATTTGCATATGGAATGAAGCCAGCCGACTTTGATCCGTATTAGGCCGTTATGGCCCGTGAGTCAGTCCCAGAAGGCTACAGACGTCTATAAATCACTCAGCAATGCAGTAAAAGTGATTTTTCTTCTTTCTTCTTCATGCCTCAACAGAGATATTTTTATATATTTTTATTATTTTATTATTTTCTTTCTTTCTGTTAAGGTATGGCGGCTAGAAGTCAAACCACCATCCAAAAAAGGATCCGGACCGGATCGTTCAGGCTCCGGTGTGGCATACAGGTATGTTACGTGGTGTAGGCTCATTAATTACTCTAGTGCCACTAAATTCTTTCCAAACAAATGGCCTTGACGTGTCGATTTTTTGTTCTCTCTCTCTCTCTTGAAATAACATTCAAGGCAGTCAATGAGGTCGCCATCGATAACGCCAAGGTGACAGGCTGCGGAATTGCTTTAGATCCTCATCTCGTCGTCGGCAGACGGCTCCTAAATAATAGAGATTCTTCTCCAAAAACTATTCTTCCGGAACGATCCACTCGGATGGCCATCGCCGGTCGACAGTCACCAATCGCCACTCAATGGTATAAATAGCCCGTCATTTAATCACCGATTGAAACGCGAACATGATACGCCAAATTTTCGATTAGCCAACATTTTGTGTAATACGAAGAAAGTTGCTGTAATTTAACCGACAGGAAAAAAAAAAGAAAACTTTAGAATTTAAGATGACAGTGTTATTACATTATATCGAGTCCCGTTTTTTTTAATCAAATTATTCGTGTAGAAAAGCGGCATGTGGTCTTTAGAGTAGAGCAATTGAGAATTGAGGAAACAAGTGAGGAAAGTTGTCAAGATGTTGTTAACCTCAATATTCCGCCTTTCAATAAAAGATGATGAAGTGGTTTTCTTTTTATTCCTTTGATGTATGTACGCACGGACACAGTCGAGATGGCGAATGGAACGAGAGGCTGAATCCAGAGCGGAGAAACCTACGGCCCGACGTCGCCATTGAGCGACGCCCGTCTATCATGAAAGCCGCAGTACAGCAACAACAACAACAACGACGCCCAGGCCCTACTAACCCCATTGCGGTAGGACCAGCCAAAACAACTGCCTCAACAACAACAACAACAACAGCATCTTCGAGAATTCCTCGGCTGCTGTTCAATGTGTCGGCCGGCACTCCGCATCGAGTCGGTGCCTACGTCGGAGCTTCGCCGGACTCTTCCGGCACGATGATGGATCACAACGATTCGTCGCTGGATTTGAGTCAAATCGGCCATAATCGGAGCAGCACTTGCAGCAGCCAGAGCAGTAACAGTAGTCTGATCGTGCCCAGCAAACCAAGTCGCCTTCTTCCGCCCGGAAGTATTGTCTCGGCTAAATTGGCCGCTCACTACCAAGTAGGTCGTTCGCATCTTGTCCAACAACAATCGAGTGTTCGTGCTACCACTGCCGTTTCCGCTCTACACAAACCGACAATCAAATCGAAACTGCCCGTGGCAACGTCGTCCGTCAGTAAACGCCCGGAATGTCGGAGTACACGGTCGCTTCCGGAAGGATCCACGCGGACAAGAGTGACAAGTGCGACGACTCGTGGTACTCCTCCTCCTCCTGCTTCTATTACACAACAACAACAACCGAATAACGGAAGACCCAAAAATGTTGCGCGTTCCGTCGTTCCATCGACGTCGTCGCTGCGGAAGACGACGACGCCCGATCGTGGAAGCGTGTCGAAGAAAAAACCCAACAACACAGCCGGAGGGCTTCAAAAGAAGGAAGATGAGGGTGGATTGGAATGTGTATCCGCCCGAGGCGGGGGTGAAATATCTAGGGGGTCTCAAGGTAAACCGGAGGGTTCTTTGTCTGACCCCAGAATAACCCCACCGCCACCACCGCCACCACCATTACTACCTGACGGAGTAGACAACCACCTGGAAAATAATGTAACCGACTCATTGCTCAGTCAGAGTGCCAAGAGTGAAGAGTCTACTACTACCAGTGCTAGTGCCAGCGAATCTTCTGGATTATCATCAATTCCGTCCTTCCATTTGCATTCAAACTCTCATGGAACAAAAGTTGAATCAGTTGTGCTGATCCGTCAAAGTGAATCGATGGCAGGACGTCCGGTTTCTTACCACGAGTCGTCCGAGGAGAAGTGGACAGTGCGAATGAGCGGCATTCCGGCGGCTGAGAGCAGCGAATTGCTGACGCGATTGGAGTGCGAGCGACGCAGCATACGTGGAACCTATTTGGATGAGGCGCCTTCCGTGGCCGCAGATGTCGAGTTGATGGAGCTCCTGGAACGCGACATTCTCATAAGCCAACAGCCAACAACGCCGCCCGACGAATCCGTTGAAAATCCGCAACGTTCTCTTTCCTTGCCCAAATCTTTCCTCGCCACCAAGTACGGACTGATTGGATTCAAAGCGGCACTGCCCAGGTAAATACTAAATAATAATAAACGACTGGACAAAACGTAGTACTAGGTTTTGTCCAACAGGTTTTTTCCCACGACTCCCCCGTTGCTTTTCCATCCGTTAGAGTATGGACGCACGCCTCCCTCGGAATTGTTTTTTGATAGAATTCATTTTGAGAACAAAAGGTCGCGGCGAAACTTTCCCCCCCGACCTTGGAGTGACAATTTCCAAAATGCTAAAAGTGAACGTTGAAATTGTAGATAAACTACTGCTGGCCAGCGAGTTATATGTCACTTTCACTGCGATGGAATCCCGTCGGTTTCCATGGCGACGGTGATAAGCGCAATTTTTTTATTTTTTCAAAAGTTTTAAAGTCTGAAGGAGTTTATCGGTCGTCAGTTGATTGGTAACATTTGCCCGGTTTTCACCTATGAACGTGCCCGTCGGTTGGAAAAAAGGAACGGGCGTGCCCAGGCATTAAGTTAGTTCAACCTCATTAAACAGAAAATGGTATATCCGATTGACCAACAACGTCAGCGGTTAGGAGCGAAAAAAATTTCGTAGGGGGGAAGGTTATTGAGTCAGTTGAGAAATGGACGGCCAGGCTGGCGAAAGTGTCGTCCGGAGACGGATCAAAAAGAACGGTGCTGTTGCAGCTAATCATCATCGTCAACGCTGGAGTTTAGCCGATCCCCAACAGGTGGCCGGTCGAACGGATCGGCAATCCATTTGTTTCAGTGCTGGATTCCTATCTCTTTCACCAGCCCGAAAACCGGCCAGCAGCAGCAGCCAGCAGCAACCAGTCCGTCAGCCGAATAATTGGCGACACAGTTACGCTTGCGATGGTGATGCAAGTGAACAAGTGAACAAGAAAAACAAATTGGATTCGATTCGGGAAGAGGAGAATGATGTCGCCGCTCGCAGCGCCACTCTACGGGGCGATTCATTCGCAGCCTTGAGCCTGTCATCGTAAGACCAAATTCAACGCTAAAATAACCTGCCGTCTCACCCATAACAATATTTTTTCTTATGACGGAGAGACGTGTGTGTGTGTCTGTCTGTCTGTCAGATTGGATCAAGACCTTTTTCGGGATTCTCGAGGTTGGGCGGGATTAAAAGAAAAAAAACGTTTAGATTTCCAACGGCGAACAAAAAAAAGTCTTTTGATATCCGCAAATGAGTCATGTTTCCTTCCTGTTCATAGCGTGGAAACTTTCTTTTTTCCCCCTTTGATGTTGTTTGATAATAATTCAACATATTTTATTTCTTTTTCTTTTTTGGGTTATTTCAGCGTCCGGTTCCCTTGGAGGAGGACCGAGGGGAATCGAGTCACGACCTCGCAGACGGCCGCATCTTCTTCCCATCAGCATCCTCCTCCCGAGGTAAAAATAACACACGACTTGGAATAATAATTCGTCTAGCCCATAGGCGAAGAGATGCTGAGTTCTTTTCCCCAATCTGGGACATCATAATTGCATTAGCCGATGGCTTTTTAATGGCCCTTCAAGATGAGATGCCTAGATGGCGTGTCTCCCGAGAGGAGACTTTTCTAATGGCCCATTGATTATTATTAACTGGATGGAAAATTTTTTGTTGATTTGATAGCAGACTACTACGTCGAATGCGGCGCATACCAGTTTACCTCCAACCGGGCCGTCTACCTCACCTTCTATTTTGACTCGACGGCCTCCCGGAAGCGCCTCGATTACGCGGACAGCCCGTCGTTTCAAATCGACTTCATCGCCAGTTTTTATCGAAGATGACGATCGCGTTAATCGAAGTCACTCCGCATGGGATCTGGCAAGGTTACAACCGTTTTCTTTTTTTAAATTATTATTGTTATTATGGATGACTATCTCGACGTGTTTTTTAATTAAAAAATTTCCTTTTTATGGGCCGGACAGTCGACCTTGGTCGCATTTTGGTGAAATGTCGGTCAACGGGTCGGAATTGGCGGAAACGATCAGTGTGGCCAGCATAACCGAAGTGCACACGGAAGTCAGAGAAACGACGACGACGTCGTCGTCCAACAATTCGACATTGAGAAAATTCAGGAAAAGCTTCTCGCTGCGTTTGTCGCGACGGCCCTCGCAAGACGACACCGCCAACAACCAAGAGGTAATAATTTGACTTATTTCTATTGATCATCCATTTTGACTCCAGCCCCGCAATAAAAAACCCAACAGGAGGATCAAGATGGCGAATCATCTGAACAGCAACAACAACAACAGACGAGTCCCAAATTTCGTTTCGGTCCGCTGGTCTGGCGTGCCAGTCGTGAGCGTAACAGCAAAAAAGGTGCTGCAAACAAGGCAGCCCGCAACCTTAAATGCAATAGTGGCGATAGCGGCGTTCAGGTGAGACGCCATTTAAGGATTATTAACATTGGAAAATAACTCTAGTTTTACTATAACACATTTTTTTATTTTTATCTACGTTATACGTACTGATACCGGCCATCATCATTATTTACAGTAGTAGATCAAGTAGAGATAGTAGCTTTGGATTGCGCAAAAAGATAATGACCATTGCACGATCGTTAATCTTGCACCTGGTCTCGATTGTTTTTTATTTTATTTGTTCCAAATGGGAATTTAATGATTTTAAGATTCGATTTTTGGGTGTAAATTTCTTGTGGCAGATGGAGACAACGTCGCAACATATGGACGAGACGGACACGAATGTTCGCCGGACTCAATCGGATTTGGGTGGCGAGGCGGTCATCTCAGCGGCCCTTCGCTCGACGCAGACGTGGAATCAGGCATCCGCCATTCCGGAAGCGGCAGCTAAAAATCGCTCCCGTAAATTGACGCGACATCTTGCCAAAACACATCTGAGACGCTCCGCCAGTCAACCGGTCGTCATTCTTCCCGCAGGTGCAGGAAGAATCCGACCGGACGGCCCTAGTGATGAAGATGCCGGCCTCTGTTTGTCCGAAGATGATAATCTCTCCGATTGTGGCAACAGCCCCCAGGTAAGCCAATCTAACGGGACGAAATGCGTATGACATCAAACATGACGCCCCAATTTTTTTAAAATTTAAATCCGCAGGCGGAAAATGAAGTGGTCCGTTACACGGCAGCGACGGAAGGCGTACTGGCCATTGCGCTGTGGGATCACAACGCTGTCGAATCGGAAGAACTGAGCCTCCAATCTGGCGACGTCGTTCACATCCTCGATTTATCCGATCCCAATTGGTGGTGGGCAGCTAGGGGGCAAACGTACGGATGGCTTCCGGCGTCTTACGTTCAGTTGTGCGAGCAGCCGTTCCATCGGCAACAGGGATTGGCCCAGGGCCAGAAATTTGCCAGGACATTGACTCCGGCCGGAATCGCTACTTTGCAGCATTCGGTACGGGCCAACGTGATCAATGAATTAGTCACGGCCGAGCGCGATTACGTGAAATTGCTCAGTGATTTGGTCGATGGCTACTTAAAACCGATGAAGAGCCGACCGGATTTGTTCTCCCATCAAAGAATCCAGTCCATCTTTGGCAATTTGGAGGCACTTTATCAATTTCAAAAGAGTTTTCTCGTCGACTTGGAACATTCGCTCAACTGGAACGCACTGGAAGACAGCGTGGTCGGCGGCTGCTTTTTGCAACACGTAATTTATTCATTTCCTTCCTTCCTTTTTTTATATTGGAAAATGTAAAAATTTACAAACATATTATGTCACAACCACAGATTCAGGAATTCGCCATCTATGCGACGTATTGCAACAATCAAGACCGCGCCGCTGCCGAAATGCAATTGTTGTGTGACGACATGCGCTACCTCCGCTTTTTTGAAGCGTGTCGGCTACTCCGGCGGATGATCCGACTTCCCCTGGAAGCTTTTCTACTTTCACCCGTCCAAAAGATCTGCAAGTATCCGCTCCAACTGGCCGAATTGCTCAAACACACTCCGGTATGTAATAATTTATTCGTGAAAGTTTAATTTCAAACGACATTGAACTATAATCATTACTTTTTGCCAATTTTTTGAAGGACGAACACCCTGACCGACGCTTGGTGTCGCTAGCGCTCGATTCCATGCGCTCCGTGGCATATTTGGTCAACGAAAGTAAGCGACGTGCCGAAATGCAACAGTATCTGGTTCATTGGCAATCCGGAGTCGATCATTGGATGGTAAATCATGAATTAAAGAAAATTGACCTTCAATAATATTCAAATTTAATTTTTTTGTTATTCAGGGAAGTGATATTACCACATTCAATAGCCGCTTGGTTCATCAGGGCGAACTTTTTAAAATATCGTCCAACGGATGGACCAGAGAAGTGACCTTGTTCCTATTCGACAAGGAGCTGGTCATCTGCAAGAAGGAGCTGATCAAACGCAGTTCGCTCGTCTACAAGGATCGTTTGACTGTCGAAGATATTGAAGTGCTGGAACCGCTGATGGCAGCCGTTGACGTCAGACCTCATTCATTCCAACTCCGGTCGTTCAGCAGGGCCAAAGCTTATTTACTGGCCTGTCGTTCGGCCCAGGACAAGAACCAATGGGTGTCGGCTATCCAACATCTCCAGCAACATCATTCATCGGATTGGCCCATTTTCCCGGCGCCGAATATGAACTTTGGCCGTCAGAAAATGTCCAGCAAAAGGAGTAAAGGTAAATAAACTATAGCCATCTATTGAGGGACAGTACGACTTTTATTATTGTTTGTGTGCAATTATCCGAAAAAGGAAGCTCGGTTGAACAGAGATAAACTATTTTTTCAATTTGTTCATAGCTGTAAAAAAATATATATACAAGCGACGTAGGTGGGCTCCATGCCCGAGAGCTGATTACGTCGTTCATCTACTAAATTCTTGGTTTTATTATTTTCATTTAGTCAAACAAAATCCGGCTCTTATTTTAACACTGGAGGAGGCTCACCTGACCCTGGAAGGTCGCGACCTACCTACAAAGCGCAAACCATAACATGTTGTAATCCCCCCATTTGATCCACATACACATATATAAATTAAATATATAAATAATGTATATGTAATCCCCCAATAATTGTAAATGTTCCATCCAAGAATAATTGAACCTTTCCCCCGATTTTTCCTCTAATCGTTTCCACATCGGCAAGTTGCAACTAGTCAACGTTTTGAGTACTTCATCAAATAAATAAAATAATTTTCCCTCTTGTTATCAATACGGGTTCTATATTTTTGTGTGTGTTAGGAACAGTATAAAAGAACCCGACAGAAATAATGTGCTCGGCGGAAGAAAATTACCCGTTGTTTTTGGTGTAGTAACTGAGAAAATGATGATAAAAAACCTACACATGTGATAGAGGTTTATTCGGTTTCCGTGCGATATGGTGTTGCGTCAAGTAAAAACTATCGGTGGAAAATGTAGAAGGAAATGGCGGTCTCTGCACCATGACGGCGGTGATTAGAAAAACAACACACACAGGCTATGGTGGTTTGTGCGACGCGGATCACGGCCCAACACCTTGAGATAAGATTATTTTTTATAACGGAGAGACCAATGTTCAGATTTCATATTATTTCACGTTTTTTGACACTGCGACAATTATTGGGCTATAGCAGTAACAGGAGGTGTGAACGATAATGGGATATCGTGTAGCTAAACTTTATTTAATTTAGTTGAAATAAACGGCCGACTGGATGCGTATAGTTACGCATGGAATGATGTCTCCAGTTGACCACCGCCAGAAGTTTGCTCTAAAATATGTAACGGTTGATTGTGGTTGCCCATCTCGTCCAGCAGCAACAGTCTCCCCCCTCCTAAGTAGTCCCAAGTTGTTGAAGGGTCCTAGACTTCCGGTTGGCTGGTAGATATGCGACAGCCCATCCGTCGTTAAGAGATGATGCCCGTCAACGTTGCGTGTTTTGCATGATCCGCCAGCTGCCAGATAAGATTATGATTTTCTCTGTTTTCACAGGGGAACCCACCTGCTGGGAGATTCTAGACTGGTAACCCTATCCGCGTGAAAATATCACGAATTCGTGGATGACGTCGCCGAGATCAGACGGCGTCTCGTATATTTTATTCTACTCCGTCGTGGTATGCGGTGGTTTATGTATTACTTTTTTTTGTTTTGTTTTTCCCGGTCATAAGTTGTGGTTGTTTTTCCTAAGACAACTCGGAATCCTTCCGTCTTTTCTTGTAGAACCACCGTTTTCCGATTCACAACTGTTCCGTGATCAATCTCTTCTTCGAGGCCGTAGAAAAGGAATAGACGGTTCGGTTGTTCTTTTTCGAATAGATATCAACTAGCGCCACCGCCAAGCCTTGGCAACACGAAACCGGACACACGACGAACTTTTTGGCATGTCATAAATTCCAATGATATTGCGCTTGAATTGCCAGAATAAAGTATCAGCTCTCGTGTCATGTATGATTCATTATTAATTTCATGAAAAGACAATAGAAATGAAAATGGAATCAATTATTACGTGGCTAATGCTAGGCTCACTAGTAATGGGGCAAATGGAAATTTCTAGAACTATTTTATTGAGAGGCGGAGCTTGGCGGAGGAATTTCTAAAAATGGCAATATATTTCCGTTAACTGATTTATATTAACGGAAACTGTAAATGTAAATTTTTTTAAAATTGGAATTTATTTTGAAAACCATATGCATTTTTTTAAAAGGAGGAAAATAGTATATTAATTATTATATAGTGTTGTAACCGGTGTGTGTGTGTGAAAGATGATGAAAGAAAGGGAGAGAAACTCCCCCTTGGCCAGACAAAATGGCCGCCCAACCGGAAACCGGTGTATCCCTCTAGCGGGCTGTGTCAGCTGTTACCCCCCCCCCTTTCCCTTCGCTATTATCACAGCCAGCGCGCGCGTTTCTATAGTAGTACCCTCCCTCTTGGCCACCCTCTATAACATAGCCCACCCCAATCACCGGCTGCCTCTCTCTCTCTCCACCCGGCGTCTGGTTCGCAAAGCCTCCCAGCCATTTCCCCCCACTCTGCTAGTCTCTCCCGTCTCTTGACTGTACTCAGAGACGATTTTCGTTATCGAGACGGTTGCAGTGTGTTTCTCTCTCTCTTGCTCTTTCTCTTCTTCGTCCTGGCTGACACACACTGCAGCGGCACAGCAGCACAGTAAAAAAGCTGAGTTTGTATCCACATTTGCCATCAGTCTCCCCGGTTTCGCTCGCACAAAACTAGGCCAGTTTTCTCATCAGTTTTTGCGACTTTGGCGTCGTGTCCACTTGAAATCCCTTCGCTCTTCAAACACATTTTGTCCATCCTTTCATCATGAGCTGGCAAGATTACGTCGACAAGCAGCTCCTGGCTTCGGGTTTCGTCAACCACGCCGCAATCATCGGCACCGACGGTTCATTGTGGGCCAAATCTGCAGCTTTCAATGTAACTATTTGACACTCTTTTTTGTCTTTACTTTGTGTCAGTTTCGACTTTATTTTGGCGTTCGTACTGTCGTGTGTATGTGTGCCGAACTGGCGTTGAGGAGGGGCTGTGTGTCGTGCAATGTTAACCAAGAGACACGGCAGTCGCCATATATGGGCACGGTCTTGGCCAAATTTTTCTTGCCTTTTTCTCCTCTGCCAGACTACCTACTTGTCATTTGGGAAATTTGAAATTTCAATCGGCAGTTCAGACGATGAGTTTCAAGAGACACGAACGACATGATGACACGCCTTCCTCCCTATGCACGTACTCCAATGTGTCACCCTGCGTGCGTGAGTCAGTTGTGTAGGGGATCTCGACAGTCTTTTGGGCAACATCGGCGTTTGTGTGTGGGTGGAGATGCATAACATGCCATCCACACAACCTTTTGATTACTTCTCTGCATGTGTCCCATTTGCCATGTGATAAGTGACTCATCATTTTCCTATCTATTGTTTTCAGGTAACACCTTCTGAGCTGACCACCTTTGCAAACAACTACTCGTCTCCAGAATTTTTCCAGGCCAACGGCCTTACACTAGCTGGCATTAGGTTCATCTTTCTCTCAGGCACCGACAGGGTCTTGCGAGCCAAGAAGAACAAGAGTGGATTGCACTGCATGAAAACTGAGAAGGGTAAGTTTGAACACTTCTGATGCTTCCACAACCCTCCACCCCTCACATGCATGGCATTAACCATTGATTCTCTTTACAGCTATCGTGGTATCAATTTATGAGGAACCAACAACACCCCAGCAAGCTGCCAATGTAGTCGAAAAGCTGGGTGAATACCTCATGGGCCATGGATACTAGACAAGCAGAGGAAAGGGCCAGCACACAAAGGGAGCGGGGATAAGACCAGCCAGAAGTGAGAAAATCCGGACAAAATTTTGGATGCTTCAGACCAATCAATGGAGATCATTCAGCATCATCACCACTACTTCAATCTTATTAAAAAAAATTAATTTCCACTCAGTTTGTTAGATGGAGTCCAAGATTGATTCTTTCCCTTTCTCTTAAGTGGCATTTTTTTTTATTATTCTCTTTTCTTTGCTTTTGTAGAGATGATACATTTGCCCATTCCTTTGCGTCACTTCCCAATTTGATAAAAGAAAAGGAGGGAGTGGGTGTCATTTTGTCTGCGGTCGATTATTTCTTCTGATTCGTTTGAAATTTGCGAGCTAGCCAAGAGTTGGGAAGATTTGGGAATGTCTGGGGTCCCGATGTGGCATAAGTGTCGCTCCTTTTTGTGTTTCAGATCGTTTTCCACCCAGTCGTATTCAAAGCATGTTTTTTTTTGTATTTTTTTTTCTTTATGTTAAACTAAACAAATTACTCTCCCAGCCCTCCGTCTTAATTCTTTTTCTTCCATTGGAAATTTGATATTTATTTTAATTTTCTATTCTTTAAAATTCCGGCACTAATAAGAGCTAAAACATTAATGTACTCCTATTTTCTAGTCTGGTCTCCAGCCTCAAAGCCATCTGATGGGATTTGTATTCGTCAGATTGGAAGGAAAAGTGTGGAAAATTGAAATTCCCCGTCTCTCCTAGCTTCTGTCCTTTTTTCTAATTTTTTTCTACTTTTATTTTATTTTTTTTTGTCACGAAAGAAAAATTCGAGCGTCTGGCTTGATCTATAAATCTGTGGTTATACCTCTCGTCCAGCCCAACGAAGAACAAAAGATACGAAAAGAAACCAGTATGAAAACGTCAGCTGTAAATTTTTGTTTTTCAATCGCTGCGAGATCCAGTGGAAATTGAAACAGGATTTCCTTGAATATGATGAATGATTTATTACCATTGGGGTATTTTTTTTGGTGTGCTCAATACAGGTTCCAGACAGAACGCTTAATGTGCATGTGAACTCTTTTATCAGAAGGGCTAGAAGAAGAAGAAAAAACAAACTCGTTTGTCTCGCCATCCGTCTTTATTTTTTTTCCGGGGTAATCAGATATATTTTTGGATGGGCCGCTGTGGTTGTATACAGGCATGGCAAATGTCTGAAAGTTTAGTTTCAAATAGTAGCGACGACTCGATAAACTACTACCACAACGTCACTCATGTCCTCACCACTCGACATTGAAAATTTCCAACCGGCTTTCCTCCCCCCTCGTCTAGCTTACATGTCACACCTTCCAACTGTTTGTTTAGATCGTTAGCTCTTCTTCCTGTTGGGTTCACTGATCTTCTTCAGCTGGAAAGCAACTTCTAGCGCCCCTCCCTCCTTTATCTCTCTCTCTCTCTCTCTCTACAGCTTCACGTGCCCGCCCAATCCCCCCTTTATAGCTCCTCTTTTTTTTTCACTTATTCCAGCCATGGAATGCATCGTAACCGAGACTTCTTTTTTTTTCTTTTTTCTTATATTACTAATGGGTCCTCTTGTACCATCTTCTTATTTTCGTCATCAAACTGTGCTCCCCTTTTGCAATTAAGAAATAATAAAAGATTCGCGCGCGCGTGTTTGTGTGTGTATCAGTATCCAAACTATTTTTTCCTTTGCTCTGCCAATTTGAGAAAAAAAATCCCTCTTCTTCGGTGGCGGATTCTTCCTGTGGCAGAACCCCACCGATTTTTTTTTTCTTCCTTGCCCTCTTTTCTTATTTTTTTTATTTTTAATTTTTATTATTTTCTTGTTTGTCTCGGTTTCCTGTGGCTGTAACAATAAAAAAAAATTCCACCATTTGCTGAAACATAAGCGATTCCAAACTGTATTCTTTTCCGTTTGTTGTGTGTGCTCCTCGCCCTCGTTTACTTGTGTGTGATACCATCTGGTGTGTATGTGTGTGTGTGTGTGGCCAGAATGTGGTAGAGACGTGTGTGTCATTCTCCGAAGGGTGATTTGCACATAACCTCTATTTTTGGAGAGACTCACTAGTATACGAAACCTGGGAAAAAGCAAAAACAATATAGATCCATGTGTGGAAGTAGGTGAGCAGCAAGGCCAGAGTTGTGTTGCCCGGCTCGGACTTCAACTGCAGACAGCGTAAACATCTGTGACGCGTCCCAAGTGCGTTCACGTATAAGTGTGAGAGGGATTTAAAAACGAGGACGTCGTCCCGGCCAACGACCGCCGACCAGGTTCGTCTCGTTAACCAGGTATTTGCTCCCACACACACACACAGGGGCACGCAGGGGTAAACAGTCGAATTCCCGATCGGTCTATACGACAACTGGCCACGAAACGACGGCTGTTGGATACCGCTAGAAGGCAGATTGTATTGAATACCAAAAAAAGCAAAAGTTGAACAACATCCGAGGGAACACGAAATTTGGAAAACTGCACCACCAAACAGCAGTCGAATCGTTTCATTTCAAATTTTTGGATTTCTTCTGGTTCTTAGACGGCCTTCGTGGAGAAGTCGAACGGCTTCGAGAGCGGCGAGATCGTTTCGACGAGTCATCGCTTTTTGATCTTGACCTATAAAATGTAATCATCATCCATTTAGTAGTAGTAGTAGTAATGGTAGTATTCGGTAAACGCTATAAAAGGACTCTGCACGCAGCAGTCCTTTTAATCACGAAATCTATCGACACGCTGCGGATGAATCATCATACCTCCGGGGGGTTCTTCGTAAAGTGTGACTCGGACTGGACGACCTCGATGATCTCGTTCGTTTTGATCGCGATGACCTAAAGGCAGCATAATTACACGGATGGCCAACAAATCATTCATTTGGGGTGGGGTCAAATGTCAAATTTGGGCGTGTTCAAATGTCAAACGAAGTTTCGACTTACTTTCTTGGCGATCTGGAACGAGACCTTGATCTGGAAATTGAACGTCGTCTATCTTTTTCTTTATAACGTTCCCTGTCAGTTGCCTGTCGACCAGAACCACGATCTGATTTCTCGGTACTGTGAGGCGTGCGCCGTTCTCTAGATTCGCGATCTCGACCGTCAACTGTTTCTTGGGAACGATCCCGTTTTGACTGTAACACGAAATCAAAGAAGGGAACCAGTGATTAACATCGCCAATTTATACCAAGTATTAGATATAAAGAATCTATTCTTTTTAACCTTGCGTAAAAGATGTTCGCGGTATTGTTGAACTTGTTCTGAAACTGACATGCCCGGAATCTGATTATGTAGTCCGGCTTCGAGTTCATCTTGGTAGCGAACGACTTTCAGTTCAAGCTCTCGCAGTTTCCCACGTTGATCCTCATTCCTAAAACATTCAGACAAAATTGGGAGTCGGTCAAGCAAAATGTATTGTAATTAACAATTACTACCTAGAACCGGAGCTGTGTCGCGTTGCCTCTGGTGACGAGTCAAGGGGCGCACCGTCGAGATCTTCATCTGAAGCAGCTCCTCTTTGTTTAGTGCTCTCCAGATCCGCAAAGATGTCCTCATTATGTTTGGCTCTACTCTTTTTTCTTGACGGCTCATTTGACTCTGAATCGGGGTCGATATTGTCCCACTTGCTAGTGGCTACAACCGGCGCCGGTGTTTCCCATTTGGAAGTTGATGATGACTTAGTTTCACGTCTCCGGTCTCTTCGCACTACCGGTGAAGACGAGCTTTTTATCGGGACTCCGTCCAAATCTTCAGACACTAATAACATTTATAAAAATTTTAATAGGTGAATTAATTAATTATTATAAAAATCAATTTTACTAGGCACTCCATCAAAATCAGCGTCATATTTGTTTGATTTCGTAACTGTAAATGAACGAGCTGGAGAACTAGTTTGGAGTTTGACTGCACTCCTCAAAAGAGCCGCACCGTCCAAAGGTACACCTGAAAAAAGAAAAAATTATTAAATTACTTGTACTTCAAAAACTTGTATTTGAAATAAACCATCCAAATCTTCGGAATCACTGAGTGGAGCTCCGTCGATTGCTTCTGCATCGTCAAGTGGAATGCCGTCGACGTCTTCAACGTTGCCTGAAGTCCGTTGAGAAACATCTTGATCGGCCTTTAAAGAAATCAAAATAATTAATGAAGTGTTGGAAAGATTTAAAAATAGAAAAAAAAAAAAACTTACAGAGACAAGGCCCAGAAAGACATTTTGCAAATGAATGAGGAATTCGGCTGGATAGACATTCCATTCTTCCCAAGCTCGAAAGCAGAGCATAACTCGTTGTCGAAAAGCTTCGGCTTTCAATCGGCTCTCGGTCGCCTCGTACGCTTGATGCATATAATTGACTATTTCCACCATGTGTGACTGGAATCCCGAACGGAAACTGGAAGCATTGACCGCCTTTGCAGACGAGTTGTAAAGGACGTCTGATACCAAAAAAAATCTTCCCAACTGAAAAAAACAAAAACAAGATTAAATTAAGTAGGTTTCTTCCAACTTGGAAGTCACGACTTAAATTACCTTTTGAGGAATATAGGTTTTGACACTATTGAGTGACTCGGTAACGAAATCGATGATTTCCTCGTAAGCTTCGGCGTGCTCGATGCAAAAAATCATAGCTTCCGCTACTTTGGATTTTTCAGGAGTCAATTTTCTCAACATCAATTCTAGTCGTTTCTTTTGACTATGGATTTGAACGTAAATTAGAATTGCTTAATGAATTAGAAAAAATAATTGTAGTAAATACGATTTGCTGAGCGATCGTCGGCGACTCTCATCATCTTCCTCGTCGGACGAGAAAAGTTCGTCTGGCATGCCCTCAGAAAACGGGTTCATAGACGGGGGTTTCCAGATGGAACCGCCTATTAATTTTTAAAAATGAGCGCTGGATAATTTACAGAATAAAAAGAAATTTTACCTTTAAACATGCGAAAGTCTTCTGTGGACCACACATTACCAGACTCGCCTTGTAGGATTGAGAACAATTTCCAGCGATAGTAAATGTGAGCTGGACTCCGGTTTTCAAATAGAAACCTGATTGCAAAAGTAAAAAAGAAATAATAATTACTATCCAACAACATTTTTAGAAAAGACAATTTAGGTACCTGAATTGCTGGTTATCAATTTCCTTGTTCATCACCATGGCCTCAAGCATTGGGCCCTCTCGAACAACAGATTCGATCATTCGATGAATCAAACACAACAAATTTCTGTGTACGCCAGTTCCAGAAAACCAAGTTCAACATACGTATGACACGCACAAATGTCAATCGTACAGATTTACGTGGTGATAAAAATGAAAATGTTAAGATTAGCTACCGACTTAAAAAATTTTGTTCGATGATTTAAAAGAAGTGGGTCAATTGAAAAAGCAAAATTTCTTTCTTTTTTTTTTTGGTCAAGCATTCCGAGTGTTAGTTAAAAGTTTACAAAGGAATTAAATAAGACTTAAGGAATAGTCGCATTGGAAGAATGAAAAGAACAATGTGTTGTTCCTTCGTGACAAAACGTGTATACTCCCTGGGGCTCGGAGGGAGCAGGGTAATGTCACACAGCCGCGCAGCTTCAAGGTATTATGAGGCTTGATCTTTGTTACATACCTGTCTGTAGGGATAACCACTTTGACAACAGCCCTGGATATAATCTGCGAGAGAAGCAGCAAACCCGGGTGAAACATCAACATATTTCCAAACACACAATAGTATGAGAGCAGTGAGACACGAACAACGGTCTTCACTAGCCAAACGAATGCAACGCATGAAAACAAATTTTTGGCTGGGTTTCATCGCTTTCCGCCGAAGAACACAAATAGAAAAGATGAGACCTCCCAACGAAGCGACCGCACACAAAGCACTCGCTTCTTTTTATCCGCCGACCATGAGTAACAATGCCGGAACAGGCGGATAAAAAGTCTCGAGTCTTGTGTCAGTCATATTGCTGGGTTGATTGAAATAGCTTAGCCCATCCCCCAATACCTTGTTGAAGTTCTCCAACGCCTCGCCGTGTGTTGGGTAGGGTGTTCCGGGTGGCGGGATCTGTGACAAGGGAAATATTAATTTCAATTATGTTTGAAAGAACATCTAAGGTACTGCATACCAGCCATACCTGATCAATATCTTGTGGGGAGGGTATTGCATTAAAAGGCAAGCCGGTTGGTGGTGGAGGAAGCGTTTTTTCAAGTAATGCTGGCGGTATGTAAATCGGTCGAGCAGGAATTGGCAAGGCCTTCCCCCATCCGAGTTTCATTTCAAAAGACAGAATATCTTTACCTGTTGAAAAATAAACATTTGATATAAATGCATCGATGCAAAAAACGGAATATAAACTGTCAAACCGTTTAATTTTTTCATCGCTCTCTCTGCGTCTTTTCGGCACATAAAGGCTACGAATCCGCAATTTCGATTCCTTGCTTTCTCTTCCTCAGTTCGAGGCCACATGATTTTTACGCTGGCTAAAGGTCCATATTTTCCAAATGTGTCCATCAATTGTTGTTCTGTCATCTGCAAGGGACATTAAATTTATGTTAATAAAGTTGATAAAAACATGATTTATTTAAAACTTGCCTTAGGGTTGATATTGCCTAAATAAATGTTAGTGGTATTGGGATCTCCTACATCAAATGATCCTGTCTTTTCTTCTGAAACAAAAAAAGTGTGACAAATTTGCTACAAAATGCAATTACAATTTACATACCTATCAAGATTGATCCAAGAGCAAGAGAGCTTTTGCTAGTACTTGGAGAACTCACATTGACAGGCTCAAAGCGACTTGGTTTCAAGTGAGCTTTAACTTTGTGTCGTTCCTCTCTTTCTTCTTGGATACTGTAAGAAAATTTAATTGTAACATTATTTTTTAAATAAGAGAATAATCTAGTTTTACACTCTGAGTTCCTCTTTGAACATCTCAAGATTGCTCTTTTTCTTCTCCTTTTTTTGTAAACTTTTATCTTTTGATTCTTTAGATTCCTTAGATTCATTTGCCTTGGATCTTGTGGAGAAAGATTCTGCTAAGCTCGCCAATTTAGATGTTGGTTTATACAATTTGCCTTTATCTTTGGCATCTTCCTCTGCAAATTAAAATGAAAATATTAAGAAAAATGGCTATATTATAGCATTAAATGTGTAATCTGTTACTTCTTTGACCAGCATCATAGGTACCCGCTTTGACCCAAACTTTACTGACTTTGCTGGCATCTTCTTGAAATGTGGCTACAAACTCCTCAAATACCTAATAATAAATCCAATGAACAATAATATTGAATTATTTGAAGTTCAGCTTCTCCAAACAAATGTGTATCACCTCAGCAGCAGCTTCAATTTCTTCGCGCTTCTTGATTTCTTCGAGTTCTTTACGAGACAGTCCTCTTTTGGCCATTTTGACACAATACACTAATGTTGCAAGAATGTTAAAAAGAAGTTGAGTATCTTCTTATAATTTCACGTCATAGAAGGTTTAATTATATTTCGATCAATCCATCCCACAAGCACTTCATACTATTTCAGCCGATTCCAGCTCGCATCGGCCAAAACAGCGATGCCAATCATTATTATTTTTCTTTTTTGGTCGAGGAATAACATAACACAGAATCAGATCGGCCAATCGGCACATCGCCAACATGAGTCATGAGTATATGAATATGACAACTAAAATTTCGTTGATTTTCGCGTTAGGAAAAAAACATGTAGTATATGTCGTAAAACTGCACCCAATTGTCACAAATGTTTATTACATTGTGTAACAGGCGAGGCCGGCAGTCAGTAGGATCAAATCTGGTGGAGAAGAAAATGCGCATGAGGGCAACACGCGAGCCATCGGCCCCAAAACATGTAAAATTTGTTACAGCCTTATTACAGGGATGATAAATTCCATTGTTTGATGTCACCGTGAAATTGAATGGACTCCAATATCGTCGTATTCCATTGTCGAATCTTTCTTGATTATTCTTGCATAAAATTGCGTTTAAACATTATTACAGAAAGGAACAAGAAATCACAATTTATTGTATAGCGAAAGTCCCAAAAATATTCAACATCACCACTTTTTGTTACTAGGGTAATTTAAAATCAGAAGAAATTATAATGGAATCACCGTAAAATTTTTCCTAATTTAATACTCATTATCCCTAAAGTTTCATTGTTTTACACAATAACTGTTTAATAGCGGAAGTTTTCACTAATACCTCGTTAAATATAACGTTATGTTCTGTTAATTGTACTAATTGTAAATTTCCGTGCATGGCCTAAGTCCCGGCCGAAACAAAACAGATCCACATGAAAGGGTTTTCCAACTTATATAATATACATGCTTACAGAACATCAAAAGCATTCCGTTATTTTGTTATTTCTAGTTTGGGAAATTTTCATTTTGGGTACAACTCGATAGTGACGTTGGGTTTTTCCATATTACATTGCAGTTTTGGCTAGTATATGCATGTATCGTGTATCCTAATTTCCCTTTCCATTATCCCTGAATACAATAAAAGAACGACATTTTTTTCTATGCACGTGTCAAATGAATGGGAAATTTTGATTACAAAACGAATTAACTATTGTGTGTCGAAATTCATACAGCTCATTCAGGTAACCCAAAACTTATCTAATCTTGCAATTAACGAACAATTTTGCTCTATTGCTCATATATTCTCTCCCAAAATTTTTTTTTAAACTTAAATTTAAAACAATTCCGCCAAATTTTTTTTTTTTGCTGATGACCGGTTGATGGCTCTACACTTGGGTTTGCGGTGCCAAGGTGTGTTAGCAGAAGCTAAAAAAGACCTTGAGCTTGACTGACTGCTTTCTCTCCAAAAAATAGCCTTGAGGAAAAAACTGGGGAAGGATGAGGGGAAACCGGAGAACCTCAAACTATAAAGCGATAATATTGATTCGAAATATACGCATGCAGCCTAATGCAACTACAACAAATAGTAAAGCAAATGCCATATGGAAATGACTCGTCATTTAGCTATTGGCACATCCGGTTGATGATAACAAAGGCTTTATAAGTGAACCGCACACATGGTTGAACAACCTAAATTAAATCACCTGATGAGCCGAGAGGGAAAAAAAATAACGTGTACACTCACCTTGGGAAATCCCGACAAAGTCACGTGACCCTCCAACTGAAAAACCAGTTTCTATTGGTTCCAGGAGTTGGTAACTAGCTGGTCTCTTGTGTTAACAGTGTGTGCTGGAGGATAAATCAGCCAGTATATAAAGCAACAGCCAGAGTCAGATCATTCAACAAGTTTCTTCTAAGAGAACTTGAACTCGAGGTAAGACAACTTTAAGTGCTAAATATCTTTTTTAAAAATTATTAACAACAACATTTTCATAATCATTTATTTAGACAGAATGAAAGTAAGTGCTGCGTTAGTATTCGTTGTCTTTGTGTCGTCGGTGGTAGCCAAGCCACAAATTTCATTTGGGGAAGAGGAAGAGCCAGTTCCTGTAGATTTACCCAACACGTCTGTAGATGCGTTGGGTACTGACGATGAGTTGGTCCACACTCGTCTAGGTCTTCTCGCCGGCTATCTCAGTAAATTAATAATTTGATTTCCCATTTTTCGTTTATGAGATAGTACGAATTCTATAAGCCTAATTTAATATGTTTTTATTTGTAGATCTAGAAGCTGTCCCCGGTTCAGCTCCTATTGGTGAACAGAAGAAAGATCCAGCTCTAAAACCCAATCCTTACATTCCCGAAGAAGATGTTTCTGGAAAACAGTCTGGTCAGTGCTTGTGCGTTCCTGTAGGGAAATGCGCCAATCCTGCACCGGGAAATATTCCTCTTCCACCACCTGGCTCCGGACCACTCCCTCCCCCACCCATACCTGGACATTCGCAACCTCCCCCTAACAATATCCCACCTGTCAATACGGACGGTGCCGGCCTCATCGACGTGCGCATCGTCAATAAGGTAAGCGAGAATATTAAATTCTAGACAGAGGAATAAAAACGGTTATTGTAAGAATCTGTTCAATTTTTAGCCAGCTGGAGTTCGTTGCCAGAATTCATTCCAATATTGCTGCGTCGCAAATAATCCATTCCCTGTTGCTCCACCTGCTGCCCCAGTGCAAGGAAGTTGCGGACGATCAAATATTATCCCTACTCCTGGATACAATTTAGACACTACTCAGGTAATAACTGATCAGTAATGATTTATCAGAAATTTGAAAACTATAACTATTTTTCTCTTTAGGCTAAATTTGGCGAATTCCCATGGTGAGAAAGCATTCCTTCAATTACAAAGGAGTATGATGTTATAAAGAAAATGTTGATTAATTGTTTATTTTCCCTGTAGGATGGTTGTTATTTTAGGTCCAAACAACAACTATGTCGGAGGTGGTGTGTTGGTCAGCCCTCGACACGTTGTTACAGCCGCCCACAAAGTCGCTAACTTTGGGTAAGAATTTTGATTAAAATTTGATATGCTAAAATTCTGACTGACTCTTTTCTTTTCTAAAATTTATAGTGCTGGAACTGGCCTGAAGGTTAGGCTAGGAGAATGGGACGCTAAAGCTAATGTCGAGCCTCTGAAATACGTCGAATTGGGCGTAACCCGCGTCAAAGTGAATCCATTTTTCAACCGTGCCAACCTGCAGAACGACATCGCTGTTTTGACTTTAGAGCAGCCAGTCAATTTGGCCTCAACACCTCACATCAACCCAGTTTGCCCATCAAATTTCCAAGCCAACTATGTTGGCAGAAGGTATGTAACGAAGAGTTATTGAAGATAACTGACTTCGATAAAAATGGATTTTAATTTTGATATTTTTTAATAACTAACAGATGTTGGGTGACCGGATGGGGCAAAGACGCATTTGGACCACCAGGTAAATTTTTTGAGTTTTAAAATTCAGTTAAAGTTCAAATTTTTTAAATGTTCTGGTTATTTGATTAGGAAATTTCCAATATATCTTGAAGAAAGTTGATGTCCCAGTTTTGGATGCCAACGATTGCGAACAGCGTCTCCGAAGAACTCGCCTTGGTCCTCATTTCCAGCTAAGCCGATCAAGTTTCGTGTGTGCTGGTGGTGAACAAGGAAAAGACGCTTGCACGGTAATTATAATTGATACTTTGAACGATAAAATATCGACAGCCTTCTTACGTGATTTTATTGTGTTTAGGGCGATGGCGGCTCACCTTTGGTCTGCGAGGTGAACGGAAGAGCTGAGCTCGTTGGACTCGTCGCTTGGGGAATTGGATGTGCCGAACAAAGTCTACCCGGTGTCTACGTAAACGTCCGAAGTTTTGCTGATTGGTTGAATTCCGAGCTCGTGTAATCATCCTGATGATATTGCCGCTGTCCACCTACATTTTGCTTGCCTATGCTGTTTCACGTGCCTATTATATTTCTGCGAATTTTCAAAACGTACACACCTTCCTATGAAAATGGGGCAATAAATTATTTCCCCACCATACATATGCGTTTGGTTGATTTAATTTTTTTTTTAATGCGGAAAAATACTAAAGATCCAAGAAAACTTCGATTCGATGCCATGTATTTCTCTATAGTGTGCTAAATAGCTAAATTAAGAGTGCTAATATTCTTAGTAGAACAAAAAATTATTGCCGGAATTCAGCAAAATATATATTTTTTATTTTTCTAATTCGACGACCTTATACGCGATTATTCAAGAAAAACATTTTTTGAGTCTATTCCCTTATTGCTACAATTTCCCGTCAGTAGGACAACAGAAATATGCCATGAAAAAGGCACTTGTATTTTCAAACTTTTAAAATTAAGTGAAAGGAAAGATAAAGTTAGATGTAATGTATAGGCTACCTTTAATTCGAATGCTAACTTTTGCAATGAAGTATACATTTAAAAAAATAAATAGATACATATACATCCACTAAAAGCTATATTTTCGGAAAGAGCTGGGAATATTTGCTCATTGATTTATACGTCAAAAAAGATCACATGATGTGATTAAAGCTATCACCACTCCTTTGTTTTTGCGTGTATTGCGGGAGTTTCAGACAGGATAATCGAGAATGAACTGATTTTCGAAAATCGGTTGTCACATGCTATGTTGACGATTCATCAACACGTGATGGCCATTAATTTTTCTTGTAGTAATTGCGACAACCATAACATTTTATCCTCTTTAAAAAAATCGACAGATTGCTACGCTGGCACAAATTTAAGCCAAGTGTCACTTTTGAGTTTTGACGATGCAAATAACCAATTAAGTAATTGTCGCAAGGTATTAATTTCTTTTGTACATTATTTGTTAAATTGTAAATTAACGAAAAACGAAATTTAAAAATAATTTTGTCAAGTTAATTTTCCCCAAATCTACAATAAATGGCCAGTTTAACAACTGCTGGTGAAGTTTCGGTTAACGGAGTGCATATACAAGTGCATATATAGACTAGACCAAGCGGATATTCAACAAACTAAAAACCCAATTTCACAATGGCAAACTTCGAAAAAGTGAAAATGGCCACTTCAAAATCGATCAGATTCTTGTCGTCCAAAAGAGATTCGATCGTATTCCTGATTCTGTTGATTGTGTGGACGTGTTTGCTCTTCGTTTTCAAGAAACCTGACCATCAATCAGACACGGTTCAAATAATCTGCAACGACAAAATTTACATAAACCACCCGATGGCATCACCGGAAAGGATAGAATGTAAACAATTATGCCTCTTCTTTGGACTCATTTGGTCTTCTGTAAACTTTGCCAGCATTGATTTCCTCAACGAATGGGGCAAAATAAAAAAAAGGACGACTTTTCTCAAGTTTTGCTATCGCCCTCTACTTTGGATCGCAACATTATTGACTGGACTCGTTCTCGTCTGGATGTGGAGTAACAATCGTTATTATTCCGAAAGATTGGCTCCGAACTTCTTGGCCGCCTGCCAACCACTCGATCTGTTTTGCAGTCCCGACAGTATTGTTCGGGTGAAGTGTACAACACCTGCTGGAATGTGGATGCCGGCCCTATCCGATTCGCTGCCCAAATTAGCAGCAATACAAGCTTACCTGATGGTAATAACATTCGTCAAGATGGCACACTTCGTGCTCTTGGCGGTATCAAACACACAGATGGAGTTCCGCGTTGCATCGATTGTCTGGGGCCTGGTGGTATTAGTCATCAATGTAGCGGTTACCTTGGCCAGTGCTTGCTTGATTATCAACTGCAACGATGCAAGTGTCAACATTGATTTCGTTTCCGGCTACATCAAGAGCGCTATTGTTGCTGGCTTTTGGCTACTGGGGGAATACTATTGGAGGCAGAGTGGAATTGAAGATCCAACACTTCCACGTCATTGGAATGACCCCATCCCACCACAAACTGGTCAAATTCCTACCAACCTGACACCAGAACCCGCCACAACTTCGTTGGACGAACCTCTTGCGGCAACAGGATCAGCAACCATTTACCCGAATCTGCCACCAGAAGATGAAAATCCCCCCCGTTACGAGGACTTGGTCACCCGATACTAAACGTTCGGGAAAGCTATACCAATTATGATCCATATGTCGCCAAGAAACGTTATATTGTCTGAATTTATGTGTGACGATCGAATTCAATAAAATAAATTTCAAGTTCATTTAATTTGTTATTTCGAAATTAGCCTAGACTTACTTATTATTGCAACAGAAAGATTTTGTTAAACATCAAATCGCCATTGATCGCTATTCCGTTACAGAAGTAAAACTTTTACACAATTCAGAATAAAACTGAAGGAAATAAAAAGAGAAAGTTAGTTTTTCTTTTTATGATATTCTAACTTGCACCCATACTCACGCACTAAATAAAATAAATACATCGAAGAACTACATGCTGAATAATCGGAAAGAACTGGGAATATCCGCTTTCGGCTTGTTTAAATGTTGTTATTGTGGCTCTAAAACGCGCTAGATCACATGATGATGTGTTTACAGGTATCATCACGAGTGCGTTTTGTTTTTGCGTGTATTTCGAGACAGGATCATCGAGAATGAACTGATTTTGGGAAATAAGTTGTCACATGTTGACGATTCGTCAATACGTGACAATACTCATTCATTTTTCTTTTACATGCGATAGCTATAAATTGTTTTTCTTCTTTTAATTTGTGTTGGCGGATAGTTTTCTTAGTCTTTATGTTTATTTTCACGAGGCAGAAGGATGATCGAGCTGCCGAAATGGATTTCTCTTTGTCGCCAATGCAAAATAAAAGAACTTTCGGCTGGAAGTGGCTGAACAGTTTACACATTCACCACTTGAATAACGGATCACCTGACTATAGTCGCAAACAGGTATTGTGCAACCAACAACTCTTCTCCAAATCTTCTCTGGATAATTGAGTAAAATAGAAATTATGTGACGTGTTTAAAAAGAATTGTCAATTGTCAAAAAAACATGAGTTCCAATGCGCTTAGTGGTGGTTTAGACAACCCTTGTTTCGTCATCGACTCGCCCGAACTGTCGATTCAATCATTACAAGAATTGGGTACGCAACATATTCAGATCGATTCTGGTGATGATGCTCAAGGGGAGAATTTTGATTGTGCATCATCTTTGTCCAACGGCAGTGAAAAGTATTCGTTGGAAAATGCGCCTCCCGTATTAACTAGGACAAGTATCAGTACAAGTACTACATCTAGTGCTCCGCTGGAACATTTGGAAAACTTTCTAAGCGATGCTCGATCCAGCTTGGACGATTCTCCAGTTGCTGCCCTAAGGAGACTTAGCGTGGTGAAATTTGATCCACCTGAAGAGGGTTACTTAAGGTATTAACTTCAAACTATATATTTTTAAAAAGTTGCATGAAAGAATTATGTGTGAATAGTGTTCAATAGATAAACATTTTCCTCTGCAAGGTACAGATCGCCAATAATATGGAAACTTGATCGTCTAATGCAAAGCTTTCCAGTCAACCTTCTGACCACTCTTTGCATTTTGTCTGATCTCGGAGTCGTAGTTGCAGACGTCATTGTGAACAGGTATTATATAATTTCAACAGCAGTTGTTGGTGTCTGCTGATTCACTTCGTAAAATCCCTCATGAACAAAAAGCAATAGCCTTTTCCTTGCCATTCTGGAAATTAAAGTACATCATCTTTCACGCACTCAAACATGCGCGCGTATATTTGCAGTTTATCTTATATTGAATTAGCGCGCATTCGATTTGGTTGTATGACACTGATTGTTGTTTTTATTTATTTCGTTTTAGTCTGGTATACCAGATAGAAGTTTCAGGAAGCGCTGACAGCATCACAAATGGATCGAACGTCATCTACGTACGAGATAACTACGTCATAACGGATTTCATTTTGTCTGTTTACTTGCTTATTGAGCTTCTTCTACGTATCGTCGCTGTAGGGTAAACTTACGAATTATTATGGAGAGCGTGGAGACACCGAGACAGCCTCTTTTTTTCTAATGTAATCATTTGAAAGAATTTACAATTTCCTTTAAATCTTACCCAAGCGGTTCATTTCGGGGAAAACATATTTAAAACCCCGTTTAGTAGATTTTTAGTTTATTACTGGTATTTTATTGTTATATTAGCCATTTAATGACTTTCAACTGAGAATCCTTTGAAGTGACTAAAAATTATTATTTGAAAAAAGAATTATCGCAGATTATAAAAAAAAGAAATTATGGTTCCATTTTTTATTATGGTTATTAACCATGATAGCAACCGCTAGGGTAACGACAGCGCAATAAATAATCAGGTTAATTTTGTAGCAGATAGGAAAAAAAAGTCTTATAGAAATAAGTGGCTGTCTACGGGCTCCGTTACGATATTAATATTTTTTTTCTTTTTGTGTGGAATGGAATGAAGGTAAAAGGTAAATGGACGACTCTGACGATTATGCTTCCAAAGTAACGAAACTGCGTTTGGAACCGCACACTGAATTACAGTATATATGCACAATCGTCAGAGCTCTTCCTAACCTTTAACTTCAGTTTCTAATCAAAAAGGTGTTGAAATGACTATATATATTTAAATACATCAGATTAATCCCTTTTGTTCAACAATGGCACAATGACTTGGATGCCTTGGTGACTTTTTCGACCTTCATTTTCTCCTTGGTTGATTTGATCGTTGATGACACCCCGACATCCAACGGCTTACAGTAAATCTCCCTTATTGTAGTTTATTCATTAGATTTCATATAGAGTTGGCTTCGGAACTTCGGACGTTAGCCAACTCTATTGAATTTGCCTATAGTTTTGATCCATTCAGTGCAATGAACAATTTTACGTTTTATTTCCAGATACCGGTACTATTTTGCTAGACAAACGACGATCTCTGTATAGAGGATGTTGCAAAGCAGGCACAAGAATTTTTCTGATCGTATTATACTGTGTGTGATGGATTGCGCAGGCTGCTGCAAACCGCTAGATTGTGCCGTCTGTTCAGAATCGTGCGCGTATTCAGAATTTTTACTATGCAGAGGCGCTTGGCCAATGCTGCTAGGCTAATGGTCTCTAGAAACAAGCGCAGGTAAGACATGCGAATCGAAAATTAATTGGTTCATTGATTCACGCTTATTATTCCGAGTAAAGATACCAGTACGACGGATTTGATTTAGATTTAACATATGTCACAGGTAACTCTAATGAGTTTGGAAATATATGATTATTTAAGTTCTGTTCATGAAAAGTTTTCATTACAGATAAAATCATTGCGATGAGCTTCCCATCTTCAGGAAAAATGTCCTTTTATCGGAACCCAATGTCTGTATGTCAAAACATACTGTGGTTGTGTCTAATTGCGGAGCTATTAAATATTTAAATTTTTCAACAATTACACACCGATGTTCTTCAATAGGAAGTCGTCCGACTTTTGGACACAAAACATCCAAATCGCTACAAGGTTTACAATTTATGCAGTGAGCATAGCTACAGCCCGTCCTATTTTCATGGGAGAGTTGCAAATTTTCCGATCGACGATCACAATGTGCCAACTTGTAGGTAAATACGACTAGTTTATCTTTCTTTTCAGCTAATTACCGTGTGATTAATGTACAAAAATTCAAATACTAGAACCTTAAATAGGAAAACAGAAGTTGAGTTTCTTACCTCTCAATAATTTTTTTAAAATCCTGCTATTCCATTTATACATACAAAATAATAATAAGATTGGGGCCAAAGAAAAATTTACAAAAATCATTTGGTTTCTTGAAACTCAGGGAAAATGAATTTTATAAGGTTTCATAATAATAAGACGATTATACTAAATTAATTAGGCAAATGATTGAATTTACTACGAGTGTTCGCAACTGGTTAGAATCTGATCCCAACAACGTGATTGCTGTTCATTGCAAAGGTAAAAAGTTCGTTTTCATTCGCCAACAAAAACTAAATCAATAATCTTCATTTTTCCGCGTTCAGGTGGAAAAGGTCGTACGGGAACCATGATATGCGTTTGGCTTGTGGAAGCGGAACTTTTTCTGAAGGCAGAGGATTCTTTGGTTTACTTTGGATCACGCAGAACCGATACCCGATACGGACATTCGTTTCAAGGCGTGGAAACCCCTTCGCAGTGCCGATACGTACACTATTACGAAAGGATTAAAGAAAACGGAGGGGATTTACCACCAGATAAAAAAGTCCATCTACGAAAAATACGGATGGAAGGTGATGACTAATACTTAAATGCGAGCTTAAATGTCTCATATTCTCTCCGAAGAAATTAAGCCAATTTTTACACGTATCAAAACATTCGTCTAGCAGCTTATTATTTGATGTGACATTTTCTAGGTATTTCACAGCTGGGAAAGGGGGACGGCTCAGATTTTACCGTTGAAGTTTATGATAACCGAGGCACATCTCCCGTGTTCCAGGCCGATTTTCGGAAACAACATTGCTGCCAGGTTATTGGATTGCTTCACACTTATTTTAAACTTCAATCCATAAATGCATAATTACCATCGCTCTAAAGAATGCAAATTTCCTTTATTTTTTAAAATAATGATTTCATAAATATTTCAGACTATTTTCCTAGCAAGAGAGGAAGCCGTCGAATGCTTATTAAGCAAGGCACCACCTATTCAGGGGGACGTGCAGATCATAATCCGTCATCGATCGGTAAAGGAAATTTTACTTAGGGTTCCTGAAAACAAAGAATGACCTTGTGCGGTTTCACATTTTTATTAAACCACATAATATGGCTGGACATAAAAAATATGTCTTTAATTTATTTAATCTTTTTGCTTTTTACTTTCTCACCCACAATAATCATCTGCATTGAAATCAACGTGGATACGCTGATTAGAGGAGCGTGCCTAGAGGCTACATGAATGCTGTTCTTTACTTCTGGTTCAATTGCAGTTTCATAGAGAACAACAGGTGTGCATAATCTTCATTTGAATAATGCAAGCTTAGTAACAAAATTCACTTTTCAAATGACTACAAAACTTAAATTTTCATATTAACTTTTTGATTATCAACGGACGGAAATCTTCCAGGCTACGGTTAAAACGAGAAGAACTGGACAATCCACACAAATCCAACACTTGGCGGTATTTTACACCTGATTTTGTCGTTCAGCTAGACTTTAGCGAGTGCAATCGAATAGATGCGGATGCAAGTTTGTCCGTGACATCACCCGAATTCTTATAAAATGTGATGAAGTGCTTTTAATAAATTTTAATGAAATATTGATCATTATTTTAAATCGGAAATCCGGCTACATAATAAACGATATGAAATAATGAGTCAGCAATTTGACGCGTGCCAACATTGATTGAAATTTTTTTACCCTTGGGTAAACTGTGCGGCCGTAGGGTTATTTGGGATCGTCCCATCATCTTTAGTTTATATCTGGAACTGGAAGGCAGCAAATATGTTTGGATGACCAAAATTAATGTAACGGGACAGTTTTGCGTAAATTATTTTGTTAACTCCTCGTAATTGTAAGTCAATTTACCCTTAAGAGAGTTTGCAGACTGTGTGATACGTTGTAATAATTCATTAATTCTTGAAAGGTGCCGATCGGTGTTCTTCGTGTAATACATAACACACCCGCGAGAGGCTCTGATTAAAGGCTCCGATCAAAAGTTCCATTTTTCATGAGGAAAATTTACTCAGTGCGGGAGCTTGCGTAGAGAAACCCTAGAAGTCTATTGAACCTGGGTTGCTCGTCTGCTAGACGTCAGACGTCTGTTTTCAAATTTCATAAAAAAAAATAAATAAATAAAAAGCTTGTGTTTGGTTGTCATGGCCACGAATCTAACAGTTTTGAATAAATTTCTCAAAAATGCCTGATAAAATGTTAGACACGGAAGAAAAACTACCAAATTGTTATCCTATAAAACCCCCACTTGACAAAAAGTAAGTTATTCATACATCCACTGTTTGTCTTTGTTTAAAAAATTTATCTAAAATGAAGATGTTCACCTTTTTACACAGGTTCAGACCAAATGCAGTGAAGTCTATAATCCAAACCATACTTAATGAAGAACTAAGTGGAAAGCAGTATGACGCTGAACAGAGTCCAGTATGGTGTAGATCAATAGCAGACAAAATAAAGCATAAAATCAAAGGTTGTACAAAGTCAATTATACATAAAACAAAATAGATTGTGTTAATGTATTGTATGATTCAGATCTTAACTATTCTAGGTATAAAATAATTGCACAAGTTCTTATTGGAGAGCAGCGAGGAGAAGGAGTTCGCATGGCTACAAGATGTTTGTGGGATGCAGAAGCAGATAACTATGCAACTCAAACCTTCATGAGTGTATAACATTTTATATCCACTCTCAATATTTTTTTTTGTTAAACATTCTCATTCTTTTACTTTACTAGGATTCTCTGTTTTGTGTGGCAGTTGCCTATGGAGTATACTACTATTAAAAGAAAAGCAGTGAACAAATAAAATTTATCTTTGAATAGTCAATTTTACTCCTTTCTTTTTCTACCAGTATGACCAATACAAAAAATTACATGTGTAGAAATGCTTATCTTATTACAAGGAAAATCATGATGCAATCAATACTGGTGTGCATGAGCTGAGAGAATAATTAATAATAATGATCAATTGTATCAACTGCAAACAGAAACAACTAAATACCTTTATTAATGCTTGCTAGTAAGTATGGCCAGCATTTTGTAACATAAAATTAATCCACTTTCACCACTGAATAAATTTTGCGGACAAACCAAAAGCAAGCAAAGAAACCAATGGTCCCTGTAAAAAAAAAAGAAAAACGCATATTTAGCTAAAAATATTAACAAGTTAAGTTAAAAAAAAAATGTTTACCGGAAAGAAGGAAGAACATGAAAACCATGATGAAAGTGTATCCAAAGTAAAGGAAAGTGGATGTGGCATCTTGAATTTCCAGTTTGGTGACAAAATAGTGGACGCAATAAAGGAACAAGTAAAAAGCTGTAAACCCGCTTGTCAAAAAACTGCGCCACCACCAGTGATAGTCCTGTAAATTAATGAAAATTTAGATTTTGAAACATTTTTCGAACATTCGAAATTTAGACAAACCTCAGCACACAAATGAAAGTAGCAGAGTAGAACGGTAGTTTCTGAACATGTGATGACCAAAATGATGAAGACCAAGAAGAGAAATCCAAACATGTAGTACATTTGGTTGGACCACAGTGAATTTAGGATGAAAAATAGCTGGATGAAGATGCAACCAAACGGCAAAACGCCTCCCATGACGATGCCTGGTGCCGGACGGGTGTAAACACTTTGGTCAGGAACCTGCCGTGGGATTTGATTTGTCCGAACAGGGTGCTCAATGGGCTAAATGTTGATCATTTTAAAAAATTGATTAAAGGCAAGTTATAATTAAAAATATATAACTAAGTTGAGTTCTAACCCTTTTACGAAAACCAAAAAATGCACCGACGAAGGTAAGTGGAACCGAAATGCCAAACCAAAGGGCTAACAATGCTACCAATATGCCAAAGGAGATAGCGCCAGAGCTACCTTTGCTCCAAAGAACTAAATTTAAGATGAAAAAGACTCCAAAGACAATCCTACCAAGGTTGTATATATGAAGTCATTAATAATGTAAAAATAAGAAATTTATGAATATGTTTAAAATACCCAGGACAAAGCATGGACGTCAGAAGAACATTCAATTTCCATCTCTCGCCCCCGAATGATTTGTAGATTCGTGATGACACATATCCGGCTGGTGTCCCTAAGCACACGTACAGAACTAATGCACATGTCATTAGAGCACCCCTGTTGGCCGGTGAAAGGAATCCAAGACAAGCAAAGATCAGTGTGATCAAAGTCATGATGAAAACTTGAACACCCGATCCCACAAAAACTGAGAGCAACATTCCCTTTCGCGGAGGGCGGAAAATATCTCCATGAACAAGTTTCCAACCAAACTCTTCTTGTGCGTCTTCTCCAGAATCAATCTATCAATGGCATAAAATTTAATTTCCCCATTTCAAAGTCTTAGCTTAAAAAAATTACTTGATTGTAGCGGGCGATATCTTTGTGCAGGGTACGTAGCAAAATCATTGCTACCATGCCAGATAAAAAGAGGACAATAACCAACGAATTCAAAATGGAAAACCATTGAATGTTAGCACTCGGCATCGATTCGAGTAAATAATCCCAACGAGATGACCATTTCGTCATAGGATCATCCTAAAAACAAAAATAAACATTCTTGAGAATTTCCAGATAAGGTAAGATTATGTAATCGATTCTTACAATGAATTTTACGGAGTAGGTGTACGTGATTGTAAGCGGCTCCTTTAGTTCTTTAGGAACGATCATTGGAGGCGACGTAGGATCTTTTTCTACGCTAAGAGAGCGTAATCCAACTTTGACACCTAATAATCGAAAATGTTAATAATTTATACATATTTTTGTCATACTTTATCTATTATATACTCAAAATTCGCCCAATATTATCATCCAACTCGGCCCCCCAAGTTTCTCCTTTTCCACCGTGATAGGTAATGGTGAGATCAATATGGTTAAAAATGTAATAAGTATCCGGTTTGCTGAAGGCAGGCTAAAAAACAAAAAAACAAAACAAAAACATTATGAGTTAGTAAAAAAAAACTCAAGCATTATGAGAATTTTACATTCATAACACAGGCATCTTTTGGTTTTCCAGACTTGGGAAGATAACAGCCCATTGGGAAACCAGTACTGCAGAACTGTTGGCCAGGTTCACCTTGATAACACCATGTTACAGGCATGTTGTCTATTGAAATAAAATGTTATATTTCAACATAAATTTGACACACACTGAATAAAAATTAAATGATTTACCAACAATCCAATGGTGTTGATAGTTCAATGAAATGCCATGAATTAGTTCCTTAATTTTCTTCAGATCATCTTGGTTGCCAGGTTGATATGATTTCTTGCAAGCATAATTCCATTCTTGATTGTTTTTGAATTCCAACTGAATGTGTAGAAATAGGCCATGTTAATAAATTGTGTAACTAGCAATAAGTTGCACTATTCACAAAACCTTGTATGGACTAGAACGAATTCGTTCACCAAAAACAACTTGGCCCAAGTTTTCAACCGGGCCTGTTTCATGGTCATCAGTGCAGAAGTCAAAACTAGTACACAAAAAATGTTAATAAAACAGTTGGATGTTGTAAAACTTGAATTCTACATACTGATGGTATTCGTAAGGAATTATAGCTTCTTCTGAATTGAGACGATTAACAAAAACTGGTACATCATTCTGAAAATACAAGAAAGCATTAGAATTTTAAAATTTTAGATAAATGAAATTAGAAAACTGCTTTACTTTGCATGAGTCACTTTGTTTATTTTTAATACAGTAATTGACGGGAGCCAAACCAGGAAGATAAAACCCATAACTTAAATGTAGCAGCAACAATATACTGCTAAAAATTTGTTTGGTCGACATGGCAATCCTCCTCAACTAATCAGTTCAATCCGAACTATAAGGCAATAAATATGGCAAAGGATTTTGTAATCCAACACCGAAAATGATTCGGACTTCTTCTCTTGGAATTTTTTTTGACACGTCAAAGTTTTGCTTACGTATTTCAGCTATCCCAAAGATAGGAGACTACTATACTGCAGACTTGCCAGTTGGCAGTTACCACTAGCGCCGCCAGAGTACGGTTGAGTACTAGTACTGCTTACATGTAACTTGAGCCAATCAGAGAACCGTCATTTAAATTCTGTTATGAGAGTTGCCAGGTACTGCCAATATAACAACGTCGACAAAATTTAAACACTACACATTCAGTTGGTCGGCCCTAGCCCTATACATGCATACTGCCTAAAGTGCCACGTTTTTAGAAAATACAATACCCTTTATCTCTATGCCACGTTGATTAAACCACGCTGCACAAATATACGGGCGGCGCCGTATATTCTCTGTATACGGCGATGAAATAAGATGGTCACAAACTTCTGTTTCAGGATTTCGGGTGAAGGAGATAAAATTACCTTAAAAAAATAAATAATACCACCAGTAGGTAAAAATCCATTAAGCCACAATATTTAACTTTTCTTTGATTTACAGAATTATAGGCGTAGGATTCGGGCGTATTATTATTACTGACGCATTTATCTATTCAAATATCAAATATGTAGACAGAGACCCCTATAATTTTATTGGAGACATTAGGGTGCGTCTGAAAATGTATTTTTAATTTACGTTTTTTTTTAGAGTACCACGCTATATTAAGGTATAGAAAAGCCATCAAATCATGCCTATGATTGATTATGTGCGAGATTGATGTGCGATATTCATCCCGGACTTACGACAATATTTGTTACGTAACGGTAAGGCATAGGCAAGGATGCAATTATTAAAACCATTTATTTTCTCGTCGTACAAATGTTTATCAAATTTCGTATCAAATTTAAATCAGGCAAAATATGCAAATCTTTTTTTTTAGTATAATACCTTTAAAAAAACTATTAAATTTGCCTCAGGGCACATTGCCACATACGACTAAAGCTATTCATTTTTATGCAGTTTCTAAGGAAATACCAAGGCCGCAGTTTGTTCCTTTTTTTACTGCCTCAGTCAAAGTTTCGTCCTTGGAGCATCCTCACTCCACCCCACAGTTTTGCTTTCATTCGACTGCTGTTGCGTGTTGTCGATTGTTGGTTAACCTGCTGTCAGTTTTGTGTTTTGTCTGCCAGCCTGTCACAGATCAGTTACTAATAAACAGGTTAAAATCCAGTTTTTCGAAACGACATTCGACGACAGCTAGCCTTCTTAATACATACATCTGACCGGTAATTTTGAAAAGGCACGTAAGTATTTCTATGTTTTTTATTTCTAGGAATTTGTGCTGTGGAATTTTGATATTGGTGTTGCATTATGAATCACTTAGAAAATGAAACTGTTTCTATTTTAACTGATTGGAAATAGCAGTTGATATATGGCAGAAACTCGATTTTTTGTTCTTATGCATAATTTATTAATTTGCCCTTAAGGAAAAGTTAAATCGTGCGGCCTTCGTACGACCTTAGCTGGCAAAAAGCACTTGTAAATGGATGGATTTTTTTTTTAATTAGGTTTAAATTCAAAAATTTCTTTAGATTAGAAAACATGCGTCTGTGGGTTAAACATGCTCACCAAGTCGTCCGTGTTGTTTCCGATGCTGATCCGTGCCGAGAATATTTGGCTGGGACTGCTCAAAAGAACTGCACACTAGCTATTTTGGAGGAGGAAAATGGCAATGGACTTTCTATTATCGTTGACCAGTAAGATGTGATTTTTAATTTAAAGTGTAGATCGAAGCGATTTCTAATCAGCCTACCGCAAGCCTCCGCTTTTCTGTTTTTCTTTTTTTATATATAAACCTTGTGTAACAATTACGCTTTGTTCTAGGGATGGACTTATTGCTGATATTGGCTACGACGACGTGATGGAACTTAAGTACAAGGATCACATAGTTGAACAAATCATTGACGCTTCAGGTCGCACTGTTCTGCCTGGATTGGTTGATGCTCACACACATCCCGTCTGGGCTGGTGATAGAGTTCATGAATTTTCCATGAAGGTACATTAATACTTGTTCTTTTGAACTTAATTCTTTTATAACAACCAATACGTTTGATATTCATTGGCTACGTTGATTTCACAGATTATAAACTAACAGGTTATCTTTTACACATATTATTACAGCTTGCGGGAGCGACGTATATGGATATTTATGAAGCTGGAGGAGGTATTCATTTTACCGTCAATCATACTCGACAAGCCACCGAGGATGAGCTATACAGTCTTCTTAAACAGCGGTTGATGCGCATGCTCGCCAACGGTATACTTATTCTTCTTTTTACTTTGTTTAAATTTTAAAGTTTTCATTTAAATTCATTGAGATTTTAGGGACTGTGTTGGTTGAAGGAAAATCTGGATATGGCCTGGATACTGAAAACGAAATTAAAATGTTGCGCGTCTTGGAGCGAGCTAAACGCGAATTACCCATCGATATTTCGTCAACTTTTTGCGGAGCTCACGCTGTGCCCAAGTAAAGAAAAGTTACATGTCAATATTTCAGTTTGAAAAAATTTGATTGTCAGAACGTTAAAGAAATACTATTGTTAATGGTCGTATAGGAATCAAACGGCAGAGGAAGCCACCGAGAATGTATTAACTCAGCAGATACCTGAAGTGATGCGTTTACAAGAAATGGGAGAGCTACACGTTGACAGTAATTTTTTTTTCTCTAATTTTCGAAAGTTGTTAAGGTATTACATATCGAAAAATTCCACGGCTTGGTACTAACTCTGGCATCATTAAAAACATTTTAGAATTGCTAACCCATTCCATTAATTTATACTATTAATTTAACTTCATTGTCTACAAATTCAGGTATTGATGTCTTTTGCGAGAAAGGTGTATTTAATATCGACCAATCACGCAAGATCTTAGAAGCTGGAAGGCAGGCCGGTTTGCGTCTTAATTTTCATGCAGATGAACTGACGCCAACATGCGGAACAGAGGTTGGAATTGAAATATTTATTTAGGGAAATAATATAAATTGCTAAAGCGGAACCATTTTATATAACCACAGATGGGAGCTTCTCTGGGTGCCGAAGCCATGAGCCATCTGGAAGAGATCAGTCAAGAAGGAATTGCTGCAATGGCTGTGAAACCTTCTGTTGCAGTCATCTTGCCTACTACAGCATATCTTCTTCGCTTGAAGCCTCCGCCAGTTCGACAGATGATAAACCAAGGCGTACCGGTAGCACTTGGCTCCGATTTCAATCCCAATGCTCACTGCCTTTCCATGGTTTGACGATTTTATCATTTCTGGTCGTTAACTTTACAATGAATTCATTTTATTATGTGATGCAGCCGTTGGTGATGAATCTCGCTTGCGTTTTGTTTGGGATGACTTTACCTGAAGCTTTAGTCGCTGCGACAATTAATGCAGGTAAGTTTTATTAATTTGGTTCAAAAAAGAAAATAATCGTACATAGTTATCCATCTGTGAACTTAGCTGCTGCATTGGGTAAACAGAAAACCCATGGCTCTCTTGAAGTAGGGAAATACGGAGATCTGCTGATTTTGAACGCACCGAGGTACAACCTAACACCTAGATATTAAATTTCCCATAGTATTTTCTTTTTACTTTATACTTCTGATTTTTGAATATGTAGGTGGGAACACCTGGTTTATCAAATGGGGGATAATCAACAGATAATTGGACAAGTTATAAAACGCGGTCGCGTAGTTGATCGCGAAGTTTATAATTAGCTGCTAATTAGTTACCGGTATTGGAATTATTTTAAATTTTTTTTTCTGTTGAAATTTGACGTTGAAAGAAAATTCAAAATCAACATTTCTAAGTAATTTTTATCTAAAATAATGTTTCAGTAGTTAAGAACAAAATCCAAATCCAGAAAATGACGAAAATTAAAGGCTGAATATGGATGAAATATAAAAAAACTCTGTAAAATCTGAGAAAACAATAGCATTTGGATTTTCGAATTATGTTATTTGGCTTAACACAGTTTCCGTATCACACGAACTTTAAATCTAAAAAAATATCTTTTAGGATGCACGAACGCTTAATTATATTAAAGAATTGCTCCAAAGCTTGTATCAATTCTTTAAAATATTTTGTTTATCTTGTTAATATAAATAGCTAGAAAAAGTAATAATAAGTCGACAAGAATAAGGTTTTTGTTTTTTAAAGTGGTTGAGAAATCTTTTTCTATAAGTAAATGGTGGCCTTGAAAAGGGCCGATTGGATTGAAAATTCGGAGTTTGAATATGAAGATAACATTTAGCCGCCGAAACCGTACAGAGTGCGGCTCTGGCTTTTCAGTGCGTCCATGGCCGTCACAGTTTTCCTCTTGGTGTGTTCAGTGTAGGCCTTAATAATAAAGAATACTCTTACTTATTGCTAACTACTGGCTCCTTCTGAATGTCCTTCCTTTTCAATGATTTCAATGTGCAAAGGAAGTCTGCTAAATTTTTTGGTAAACAAGAACAGTCATTGAATTATTGTGCACTATTTTGGAACTGCACCCAAATAAGTAAAGTCCAAACTATTGAACAGTAGGCAACGAATTAGTACCATGGGAAACTGAAAACTTTTGAACGAACCTGGGTATGCAAACAAGAATTGGCAGTCGGTTTATTCTTGTGATCCTCGCGACTCATTCTTTCAATCCAAACACTTTTATTCAAATTCACAGCCACATTCCAAATCCCTAACTATTTGTTTCCATATTCACAGAAACATAATAACAAAAAGGTTGAGTCTATTGCCACGACTTTCCGTCTGCTTTTTCGTTACGCGACGACCACACTGTCTATTGCCACGAAATAGTTTTCTTGTCAATAAACAACAGATTGTCTATTGCCACGAAAGCCTAGCGTCCCTCTCTTTTCTTGGCAATTGTTTTAGTTTTGTCTTTTGCTACGACATACTCTGACATCTTTCGTTACGTTTAATAAACGCTTGTCTATTGCCACGAAATTATTTAAAATTAATTTTTTCGATATTTTCTAATAACGTGCTTACCTAAGTTATTATTAGCATTATTATATCCTTCATAAAATAAAAAGAAAAAAACGGCAAAATTTCTCGTCTCTGAACAAGAAGTTGCTATGCCTACCACTAGAGAGACTCATCATTCGGGGAAAATTTTGCCGTTTTTTTCTTTTTATTTTTTTTTACACCCCTAAACTTTAACAAAAAAATAAATTGAATTACCTAAAATGAAGATTGGCTTATTCTTCATCTTTTAGTAAAAACTAGAAGTGCGTAAGTATAGCGGTTATTTTTTATGATTTTTTAAAAACAGGGCCCTTTTTTTGGTAGCGCCATAAGAAAAGCACGGCAACTGCCCAAAGTTTCGCTCGGCGAAGCGGTTACGCATGGCACCAGTTCCAGGGGGTAGGGAAATGTACATAAAGGGGGGGGGGCGTATTTTTTTTTCATGTTAACAGTTATATAGTGACCCACCTCCCCAACAATCTTAACACTACAGCAACTAGGTTGCTCATAAAAAAAATAAAAACTAAAGTTGCGTAGTGCCATAAGACGCCATGTAAAAACGGGCGAAGTTGGTACGCAGTACCAACTTCGCCCGTGACTGAAAACCGGTTCCGGGAGATAGATGCCAACTCGATCGAAAGTCTGTCCCTGCGACTTGTTGATGGTCATGGCAAAGGCCAAAAGTACAGGAAACTGCAATCTTTTGAGTTTGAATGGCAAGTCAGAGTCGGTGGGTGACATGGACATCCGTGGGAGGAATACGGATTCGCCTTTGTTTTTCCCAGAAGCGATCTCTGCTACAATCAGGTTGTCGGTAAGGTTTTTGAGGATGAGCCTGGTTCCGTTGCAGAGTCCCTGGCCGGCGTGTGTCAATGTTCTTGAGAAGGATGACGACTGCACCAACTTTGAGATGTAGTGCATGAGGAGGAAGGCCAGAGACATCAAAGGTGTTGAGAACTTCCGCGGGATAGTTTGCAATTTCTTCGGCGTCTTCTGAATCGATAGTGTCGATACTCTTGTAGAGTTTGACGGCACCAGGCATTTTGGTAACGATGGTGTTGTTGATGCGGAGACAATCAATATTGGGCAGAGAATAGCTCTTGAAGAAATTGTTTCTGCCACTTCTGGGTTCAAGAGTTGCGATGGGTGACCAAAGACGTGGTCAATCAAATTAGTCGGCAACTCGAGAAAATCTTGCGGAATTTCAATGAGCTCTGGAGTGGATCGTTGAGGGTCGGTATCGAAAGCAAAGTTCCGTTTCCCAGTTTTAAAAGCCAATCGGCATAGTCTTGACTATCAGCTGCTGTTCTCATGTTCTGCACCAATCGAAGTTGACGGAAGAGTGGCCAAGATTCGTTGGTTTTGATGGTAGATTCGATTATTTTCACCCGGTTTCCATGCCTAACAACTGGTAAGCACTGCCTAAAGTCGCCACCCAACAGGAGCACTTTATTGCCGTACGGATCATTTTGGTTCTTGGCCACCATTTGGAAGAGATGATTGATTCCGTCGAGAGCGTAGTTTAACTTCATCGTGGCTTCGTCAGAGATGTTGAGACTTTCTTCTCTGATTATCTTGGCACTGAAGTTGCTTTCTTCAATTTTAGATCTTTTGGTTTAAGTTATTGGAGGGTATAACTTGTACTTTGAGTGGTACGTTGAACCATTGCTCAGCAGAGTGGAAGCAATGCCTGTAGAAGCTACTGCAACGACTGATTTCCCTTGACCTTGGAGAACGGTGATGAGGGTGTTGTAGAGGAACATCTTACCCGTTCCACCTGGGCCGTCGAGGAAAAATAGTCGTGGCTGATTGGTGTCTTCGATAGAGGCCATGATTAGGTCAAAGGCTGCTCGTTGACCATCGTTGAGTTTTTCCAACATCATTTGCCCCAACAATCGCTTTTCATGCGTGTCGACTTCATTGTCGGCTGCAATCTGAGCTTGGATGAGCTGGTTGATGAGATGGAAATCGGGAACTGGCAAAGAGAAATTTTCCGTCAGTTGATTGTTGAGAAGCAACTTGTCCTGTATCCACTTTAACGTCAAGTTCTTTGCAACTTCTTCTTCGTGACCGCTTCGGACATAGTCTTCCATGAGATGAGGAAGATTGAGTTCAAAAAGTTGCAGAGCGTTGGTCGGGTTGCAATAGAGACAAATGTCGACAAAGAGCTGCCTCAACTGAACAGGCATTTGGAAAGTGGCCGCTTCTTCCAACGTCTTTTCCCAAGCTCTGTCGTCCTCTAGCAAATTAAATGCAATGGCTGCAGCTTTAAAGGTGGGATAGACAATGTCGTCGACGGTCCGTAAATGTTCGAAACTGGTTGCACCCTTAACGTTGATGAGAAGCATTCGAAGACAATACCGTTCAACTTGTTTGACGCTCACCGTGTACTGCCGGCCGATGATTTTCGCTCTCTTCTTCCTGGGATTCCACTTTTGCAATTGCTTGTCAAACAGGTAGTGATGGGGAATTTCCCGATAGAAATACTGCCTGGCGCCTCTTGTTGCTCGTTCAACTTGAAACACGCAGTAAGAGTAGTGTTCCTTGTTGCGGCGTTGATGACTGCTTGCTCTTCGTTGCCCGTTTGAAAAAAAGACGGATTGTCCCCCAGGCAAATGAACAGCCAGTCGGCTAATGGAGTGAGAACGGTCAGTGAGAAGGAACTTTAAGATTCGCCAGGTGGCTTCAGGCGCACTAACGAGACTGGCATCCAAATGGCTCGTGATTTCGTCGTAGACAACTGTCGGTACGTCGCCTTCAGGTCCTGCCTCTTGCTGCTCTTGGTACGTTCCTACTTTGTTGTCCGTTAGCACGCAGTCGTAACCCTTGTGAACATACTTGAAGATGTACTTAATGCAGAAGATCAAAGTGTAGTATTCGAGGTTGATGTGCGAATCGTACTTGAGTGACAACCAAGGGTTATAAGGGTTGACCCAACGGTTATCTACCTCAAAGTCCGATTGCCCTCTTTTCAAACGATGCGTCACTCCTGTATCTCTTCTTCTGTAAGTTGGGTAGCCGTTGTCGTTGACGATAGTTTCTTCACAGAATGCCTTGGGAAACTTTTTGGCGCACTTATCACCGTCCATACAGGGGGAATTCTTGTTGATGGCTCCGCAAGGTCCATGAATCATGTGGGACATGACAATTTCATAGAGGCGAGGATGGGTTCTCTTGTCTGGTATTTCTGCGCAGATGGTCAAGTCATTGTCTTTCTCCTGTCGTTGGGACGTCACGTTTGTCAACCCAGAGAAGCAAGTGACAGTGGGGAAGGCCGCGTTTCTGAAATTCAATGACATGAATCCTCGCCAAAGCGAAGCCCAAAACCTGGCGCCTGTCGATGTCGTGGACCGACTCGTTCTTCTTTAGACTGTAGACTCTTGCTACCATATCAGGCCGATCCGAAGCCGTAAGGTAGTTTGGGATGTTTGCCGTTATCTCCTTCCACTTCGGGTTACAGGTGAACGTAGAAAGAAGATGAACAAGATGTTTTCTTGGTTTTTTTTGAAGTTTTTTATTTATTTATTTATTTTTCTGATCATTTTCGAGGATAAAAGTCCCTGTTTACAGGTTAAGCAATCCTCATATGGTTAAAACCATTCTTCTTAAACACCCATCAACCTACTCTGGTGGTAGGTCATACGTCCTCGGACGAAGGACACCATTACGACCAACATAGTTAATCGTAAAACTAGCAATAGGCAAGCCTACTGCCCCACTCTGAGCCCGCATAGCAGCACACACCTCATCCAGAGCCGGTCCAGCGTCCTGGATCCCAGGCTCAACCCTCTCAGCGTTTACCACCGGTACGACGGGAAAACGTGCGCACGCGGCCCGATACGCCTCCACAAAGGCGGCGTCCTCATCCTCTCAAACTGCAACTCATCCTCCAAAACGGCAGAAGGCGAACCGGATATGACGACCCACGGACGACGCGAAACGTCTGGTTTCGGTTGTTCAAAAATGTACCTAAAGGCACGATTACGAACGTCATATATGCGCCCAACATCCAAATTTGGATAGTTCGGAGCGTACGCCCCAAACACGATGGTAAGGATATCGAGCACCTTCGGCTTACGCCTAAGTGCAGGGAGGGCACCCCGATCAAAGAGATCACAAACAATAAGCCTAGCGTCCCGTAAGGCATGATGGAATTGGTATATTAAAGGCGTAGGCGTGTGGATGCACGGATTTTCTGGGGTACCATAACAAACGTCACGCAGGATCGTCTTACCATTTCAATCCACAAACACACGATTGGCGGCACAGTATAAATACTCACGATTTACACCGTCCGCGGGATCAGCACCCATCCGCCAGGAGTAGACATACCCTTCCGTGTGCATGAATATCGCGTGCTTCGCGTCATGGACGGGAAGCATGCGAAATTCAGGCCCAAGTTCGGGATCATTGTCAATACCTAGTGGAAAACGCGCTGCCATGATAGAGAAAAATGAAAGAATTAACGAAAAAATTAGGACGAACAAGAAACCTTCAGAAAGAAGGTCGGCTTGCCAACTTTGCTGCAAATCGACATGGCATCTTGGTATGATTGCTTCATGGCTCTTGGACTGTCGATGAAACTGGATGGGAGAATATGAATTGTGCCGACAGTCTTATTTTCTCTCTCTGTGCGATTAGAGACATAGTCCATGAGTCCGTCGTACTGGGCAACTCGCAGCTCGGCTTGATGTTCCGTGCGTACATAACACTAATGTACTTGACACGATTCCGATTGGCTTCAATCTTCACGTACGAATCTACTATCCATTGCTGTGTGAGGGGTCCTCCGGCCAACACTTGGTTGAAATAATTGCGAATGGATATGAGATAGCTGTAGAATTCGCACTGAGTTACTCTCTTCCTTTTGCCACTGCCTCGGTTCAATCGATGGGGATCGTTGTCATCATCACCTTCAATTTCTTCTTCGGCATCAGGTTCTTCTTCTTCGTCTAAAACTTGCTGCTCATCACCTTCGTCAACATCCATGGCTGCAGCTTCCTCTCTCTTTCCGTGTAATGGTGGTGTAAGGCATATTTGAATGCCAACCATCCTCACCGTTGGGGAAGAGCAAGGGATAAGTCATCGGATCGCACATTGGTTTCTGGGGATTGATCTGGATGAATTTTCTGCCTCTGCTTGGAATAAGAAGATGGCCGCGAATGTCCCTGTCTACCGGTTGCTCTACGTTGACGCTCTTGGAAATGATGGCAATATCATCCGTCGTTGAGCTGTTGTAGCGTCTCTGATCCAGATTTTTCCGATCACTGCTGATGAACATGCCCACAAACTGATGAGGACGATTTTCAGCTTCGGCTTTAAGGTACTCTTTTTCCAGAACTTGCCGCATTTTCTTGTAAATGGCTGCATAGGGATTGTTTTCTCGCAGCATCTCGTCTAATTCTTCCATCAGATCCCTACAGCATCCTCCATTCGCTTCAACATTCGCTCTGTAACTACTGGCCTGTGCCGCATCCATAAAGTAGAGGTCCGCGTACTTTGGATTTTCAGTAGTACCAACGGCAGCCGTGTTGTGATACACTTGGCCATGGATTCTGAAGCAGTAGGGACCACGACCAGGAGGTGAGTTCATGCTGGCTCCCATCGAAGCAAAGGCATGAGCGCTGTTATAGATGCGGATTTTCGACATGAAGTGTTTTGCTTTCGGGTGATCGTTCTGCAAGAGTTTCGCCAGAGGTTCAGGGCACTCTTTTTGAGGTGGAAGAATGACTCAGCCCTTTTTGCAACATTTCTGAAATTTCTTGTCTTGCGGCCGTTCTCCTTTAAATGCTTTGCGCCACATTCCTCGCAAATCAAGTTCATTTCTCCACAGTAGTGGATTGGAACATTGGCTTCAGACTCAATCTTCTTGCAAGCTGCGCGATGAGTCCTTGGAACACCGGCCCGGTTTCGCTCTTCCAATATCTTTTCTCGATGGGACCGTTCTTCGACAGTTTCAAGGGGGATCATTTCGGCATGCTCGAATGCATCCATAGCTCGCATCATTTCTTCATTTTCTTCTCTTTCTACACGGAGAAGTTCCATACGAATTCGACTTTCTTCGCGATGTTCCTCCGTTTCCTCTTCGTTTTCTGTCTCTCTGTAAGTTACCGTCTGTTCTCTATTTACTCTCCCCTTCGCACTTCAGCTTCTTCCTGGTATTCTTCATTGAGATACAGTAGGTGACGCAATCTATCTGCTATTGCAACTCCAATTCTCTCTTCTCCTGTTTGTTGTTCACGCAGAACTCGATGCCGCTCCTTGTCTTGAGTCTGCCTTTCCCTTCTCTCCTCATCTTCATTTTCCTTTTCACGGAGGGCATTCTGCCGCAATGACTGCTTGTCAAGTCTTGCTCGGGTCTCTTTTTCATTTTCTTTTTCACGTAGAACTTCCTTGCGTGCTGCCTGCTCTCGTAGTCTTGCCTGTCTCAAGTCTTCTTGTTCTATCGTTCGCCGCTCCCTATGACGCTCTGCTTCATTTTCCAGCCTTGCCTGTCTATCTACTGTACTTTGGCTTCGATGTAGTTTCTTCTTTCTTTCTGCCTCTTCTTTATTCGCATCTTCTTGGTCTACTTGTCTCTTTTTCTCTTCACGAAAATACTTCGCTCTTTCTCTACGCTCTTCTAATCTCTTTGCCTTCGTCTGTGGATCCTTCTGTGCTCGCTTTTCTCGCAATTTTCTATTCTTCTCTTCTTTTTCCTCTTCCGTAAGTGCACGACGCGGTGCCATTCTTACTCGCAAAACACCCTAATCAACGGAAATTCGTACCTATTAGTCGTAAGCTTCTAGGTGTTGAAGTCTTGGAGGACTTTACACGTTATACAGTTTCAAAAGCTTAAGACTAAGGGCGGAGTTTGGATGGGAGTTTTGGAGGGCTTTACACCTTATGCAGTTTCAAAAGATTAAGACTAAACACGTATTTGAACATAAGACATGAATTAAAATACACTCACGTTAACAAATGGGATGTTTGGGCTGTGGCCCGGCCTCGATGGTCTTCTTTGGAAATCTGTTGCAAAATGATAGACAACAGATGCATTAAGTAATGTGTTTGAATGTATCGTAAAAATTCACACACATTCATACAATTGATAAATGTCCAGGATCAACCAGCACATTTTCACAATATTAAGAGAACGGTTTCTCAAACTGTTCACATACATCTGTTTGTTATCTGAAATTGGAGAGACCGCGGTCAACCTTCAACCGCGGTTTCAAACTTCCAAATTTCTAATAGCCAATAGAAGGAAAATGATCAAACTATCAAACATGGATTTCTGATCTGAAATCTAAGAAACCGGTGTCAATGTTTCATTTTTTTCTAAAGTAAGATATCGGTCTCTACGAACTTTCACACATCAGACTACTTTTTTAACATTTGAGAGACCGGTGTCAATCTTCCATTTTTTTGTGGTAAAAGGAAACGGAGTCTCAAAATGACATGGAATGTAATGACAGTGTCTCAAATGTGGCATGTTCAGATTTGGAGAACGCTTTCTCAAAATCATCACTCAAACATCTTACTCTATCCATTCGCCATATGGCACACATTTATTGCAAAAAAGTTGTTACCTAATTTCTGTAATATTCCGGCACGAAAGGTTTTCCCTGTAGACCCGAAGAGGTGCTGGCGGAAGATTCTCGATGGCGAGGATTTGTTGTGGTCGATTTCCTCTTGAAGTCTATTGAGCAAATAGTGAAATAGGGGAATTTAGTAAATCACCCATATATTCATACATTTGGGAAATATCAGAGTTTGTAAAGACAACCATTACATTTTGTCTACACAATGGGAACGGCTTCTCAAAATTGTTACATAGGGCTACATCTGCTGATTTTCTCAAATTTCAGGGACCGGTTTCAAAATTCAAATTGTCTTACAACTAAGGGAGAGAAACTTAACAAACCATAAAACATGGGCTTGTGATCTTAATTCTAAGAAACCGGGGTCATTCTTTCAATTTTCTATAAAGGGCTCTTCCCTAGCAAGACAGGTTTTCTAATATCGAAAAAAGATTGATACAGGGTTGTAGATCTCGTTACGCTGATCATTTTTAACACAGGGTTTAGGGTGTGCAAATGAGCGTAAGTGCCCGTAAAACGCGTTCAAAGTTTTGAGTTTTACGGATCTGACGCGCTGCCCAAGCCGGCCTAAAGGGAGGTCGAGCGGAGGGAACTGCGCCCACCCTTGGGAGAGGGGTGAGTGAAAGGGGGGTTTACCTGGGCCATACTATACGGGCCCATGTTTCCCCCTTGGCCACCATATCAACGGTGTTCTAATGGTCAGAAGCCAGGGCTGTAATGCCAAAGGTCCGAGGTTCGAATCTCGTCCGTTATCCGGCAGCTGCGGGCATCCTTCTAACATACGATTTTGATCCTCTGTTTTTGATGTTCTAGTAGGAATATTCATCAGATGGTCAGCTTGTACCATATTTTAGACGTTTCATTAATCGTTCGTTGGAACGCCAATTGAACGCTCATTTACGTCCAGTTTTGTACGTTCATTTATTGACAAAACTGGACGTCCAGTGGACATCCACGAGAAATACCTAGTCAAAATCATGAATTTTTTCTATCAGTCGATAGAAATCGAGCAATTGTTAGCCTATCAAAATACGCTAATATAATAGTTTAGTTTCTATAGTTTTACAAGTTTTTTATTTAGTTAAGAGAATAAACAATAAAATAATAAACTAAAGTTAAAATAAAAAATTATGAAATTATTGTTTTATATTAATCTTTCCGGTTATTGCATAATTATTCCATACGCATTATGGAGTTGCATCAGTATTTTATATTGATGGTATTGCTTCGTCAAGTTAATACATAAGATAATCAGATAAGTTGATAGGTCAAATGGTCGAGTGGAAAGAGCGGGATATTGGGATGCGAGAGGGCCAATGTTCGGTGCTAGTAGAGAGACGAATCTTTTTTCGCTCATTTGTATTTTCTGTTTCATCATCCAGTTGACGTTCATTTTCGGACGCCAAACGGGGTACCAGTTTGGACGTCCATTGGAAAGGACATTTCGACGTCCAAAACAATAAAAAATGACGTCCGGCATGGATGTCCAGCCCAAACGAAGCGGACGACTTTGAAACGTCCTATGGACGTATGTGTGCTAGTAGGTTATATGTCGTTCACATAATCAGTTTCACATCATTAACCTAGCCACAGCAGTAACTAATATTATGTTTATGTTTACTTTTTAGGTGCCAGCAGTAACCTCTCTGGAGATTATGAAGATCTATAATCAGATGACGAAAATGATGAAGATATGTCGAAAACAGTGAAATTCTAGATAAACGCCCACAACAAGATCAGAAGGCATACGACGAATTACCCTACTGGTTCATCGTCGATGTGCGTGCCACCTACTGAATTTTGTCTTCAAGACGGATGTCGACAACATTACAGACTTGTTGTTTAACGAACTCAGGATAAATGTCGAAGCAAAGCCATAATATCTGTGAAACAAGCATTCTTCTAGTTATAACCACTCGGATACCGACATCTTGGCCAATTGTTCATATTGAAAAATGAAACGCGCTGGAACACTTGATATTTCGCGATAGAATGTATGGTGATCCTAATCTGCAAGAATGCCAAAGCTATGCGGAAATTAATGGACGAATTTAAAATCCCCTTTTTTACTCCGAGTGAAGTACAGTTATTATATGAAGGAATACATACAGCTGATGAAACCGAAAAAGGAGAAAAAATGTAGGGTTGGGTTATCTGCTACCAATCATAAACATTCTCAAATCAGATCTTTGTCTTTTGCAAGATGATTCCAGCATTATTCATTGCCAGCCCCTCATTTCTGGATTAGTTGATGCAATCAACTTAAACGGTAAAATAAATTTATCTTAATAGTACTCGGTATGCTAATGGAATTCTCCTGCCCCAAGGTTTAAAAACAAAACACGTTTGAAGATAAAGAATTATGGCTAGCAGCCATATCAAACCCTAAGTTCAAGTTGATGTGGCTTGAAGATGACGCTGCTGTAAGAAAAGCAACTACCCTCTTCCCACATAGCACCGGGTTGTTTTGAAGATATCAAGAGGATGTCCAATAAGCCCAAAGATATCCCAGACGAAGTTGTCTGGCAAGATCTAACTTGGGACAAAGACAACTTTGACTAAAAAAAGACGGCTTAAAGATATCCGACCAGGTCTACCTTAGGGCAACTGATTTTTAAGACTAAAAAAGGTGAAATATTTTAAGGACGGCTTTAAGATGTCCAGGCAAGTCTACCTTAGAAAAAAGGCAATACAAAGATGTAATTAGGTTGTCCACTGGAAGTCCAACTTGAGACAAAGACATAATACGAAAATAAGTTGTCCGTAAGAGGTAAGACGTCCATAATAAGACTATCTTTGGAAAACCGTTCAAGGGGAAAAGGGCAAAAAGAAGATGCCTTTTTGATGCCTTGAACAGACAAAAATTAGACAATTTTACCATGGAATTTCTCAACAAAAATAAGGTGTCTTCTGGATTTCTTAAAGAGAAGACTTAAGAGTAACTAAACGGATGTGTTTTGAATGTCTGTAAGATGTCTTTTAGAAGATCTAAAACAGACAAATTTAGAAAGAATAGTTTTATTTAACAGTCATCGAAAGTAACAGAATACTGCTGCTGAATTTCAACAGGTTCAAAACGATTCGATCCAACGTCTGGTTTGCTAACGAGAACTTGAACTTCTATTGTAAGTTTCGGAAAAGCATGTAAAACACGTGTGTTTTTTGAGGAGCTCATTGAAATGTGATTCACGCAAATTTTTCTTCTCCTGCAATAAAAATGTTTGTATATGAATATAATTTTGAGCCATGGACTTTATCCTGTGGAAATGCACTAATAACAACGAAATTCTAATTCCAAGTTAGAAGAGTGTTTCTATAACAATTACATTACCTGAATCCATGTAGGTTTCATAGTTAATTGCCTCAAAAGTCACATTCTCCTTTTTGATACCTCCATCATCTTCAATGTTAACAATAACAATGGTATCTATTTTAAACACCTTTTCCCCATAAATGAAGACATAATTAAACAATTAATACTCAATTGAAATGTTCAGCCAGATATGGTTCTGAGAAAGTAGTATAAGCAAGTCGTTGTCTGCCATTATCTCAAATTAGTTTGAGACAAATATTTCAGGGCTAAACTCTTTTGTTGGCTTCAAAAAGACTAAAAAATACTATTTTCAGAAGCCTCATGAGCGAACATCAAAACATATTATTGCCTTTTCAATTGGAAAACAACAAATGAATCTAATGAGGCTGAGGTAGGCAATCTTACTGCCTTAAATATAATATCGTTTATGTCCCACGATTGGAAAACAGAATAAGGGGATTATACAACATAGTCCCCGATTACAGATGATTGACAAGGATAAGTATTATATGCATCTCTTTGACTTTCATAGTTTTTACCAACTACAACGCCCATATTTTTGTAACATGACAAAAACAGATATGTATTTAAGAAACACACAATTATCAGCCGCTCGTCATCAGCTTTCAAGTGTCCTATTCCTGAAAGTTTTACTGATCTATATTGAATGCCGAATAAATTTTCAACGATAGGATTGCTACTATGACTGTCAATGAATTCGATTTGGTCTGCCGAGTTCTGGCCCACAAAGCTCTGGTTTTGAACGGTCTCTAATAGTCACTTGACAAGCTGTTGAATGGGTTTATTATTTTCTAATGTGCATTTTCATTTTACCATAGTAATTTTCAATACGATAAGCCCTGAAATTATTGAGTGGTCTAAATCGTAAGACGTTCGAAGACAGATGAAACAAAGCATGAATGTTTTAAGACATAAACAAATGTGAATAAAGAGCCGTTGCTTGAGTAACGAAACGAGAAAGTAATGCATTGCAGAAGTATTGTCAGTTACACATCACAGTTCATAAGATAATAGCTTTACAGCTACATGGAGAAAAAGAAAATGATCATAAAATGCAGGTGGGAGAAATTTATGGAAAATTACTACTCCAAGGTAAAGAAGAAAAGTTCTGAATTCAGAGGCCTTCCAACGAGGAAGTTCTCTGATCGTCCAAGGTTTCTTGCAAATTATATTCTTGAAATAAATACCGCTAGTTGGTCAGTTATGAAGGAAGAAACGAGAGCAGCTATCGTGTGATGTAAAGTAACGTTTCGAATGTTTCATTTCTTTGGATCTGTCACAAACATGAAAGCAAGAATTTTTTTCGTGACGTCTAGATCAAGTAGGTGCATTGGATGTATTGGGATATCTTTCAACATATCTAATTAATGGATGTTTTCAAGGATATACCGACAATGATGATAAGCAACACACTGCTTATTTCTAATGGAAATATTTGTCCGCTATTCAACAAGAAATGGTCCGAAGCCTGTGCATCTGGCACAGCCATAACGTTCAGAAGAATGCCCTTTGATGCATAGAATCATTTCCCTTATTGCGGGTGCATCGCAAATAAATGCCTTTATTTTAACGGGAAAATATTTTCCATGAAATGAAAGCCCTATTTCGTCAATTTCTTCTGCTTCCGAAATGAAGTCCAATAAGAATACATTTGAAGTGGTTGGTTTCGAAAAAGCATGGAATACGCCAATGTGAAAGGGCAGAGAATTGTTTAACAAGATGAACACCATTGATTCCGACATGTAGATAGATATAAGATATCAATAGGTAATTCGAGAACTTTCAGTAACATCAGCGTATCTAAAATTCCTTTCTTGATTACAAAGTTGTAATATTTACCAGGCCGAATAGTTTTCAATTTTACTGCTCTTCTCAGGGTGTTTACAAGAATTTGAGTCGACAAAGAAGATCAGCGAAGAATGGATTCAGAATTTTCCAAAGTTCATCACATTTGTAGAATTCTATTCGATTTTAACTTTGCCAGGTTGCTACAGCTGTGCCCTAAGTGATGGTCCGCCAGGTGGTGGTGGTTTAGTTTCCTTATCACTTGATTCTTGAATTTTATAGATATTAGTCTTTCTAGTTTTTATAGAGTAGTTCTTCTATTCATACCTGACTGTGTATAGTTGAAATGGTTTCAAAATTTGTTTCGCTGTCTGGTGTGGAATCAGAATAGCCTACACGAGTACTTCCCAGAGCCAGACTTGCCGTGATCGAACTCAAAATTTGATAGAACTCAAAATCAAACTCAAAAAGTAATCGATCGATCAACTCTTTTGAAACGAGTTTAATCGCGATCAAACTCAAAATTGTTGATCGTAACTCAAACTGTGAACTCAAACTGTGAACAAAAAAGTCTTGGATAATTGACTGTGAACAAAAAGTTCTGGAGAATTTGCAGTCAATTATCCAAGACTTCAGTCAACACTCTATAATATATTTAAATTTACTGGAGATCAAAATATTCCAAATGAAAAATTTAATTCTACCTTACTTGGATGATTCAACGCATATTGTATCAAAGAAGCAAATCACAATAGGCAAACATATGCCTTAGACTGTTTGTTGCAGTCAATAATCAGCCGGCCACACCACACAAGGTCAGTGGAGTAGTTCTGTTTAACTACCGTTTGCAAGGGGTAGCAAATTGGGGGTGGCCAGTGTCGGGTAGTCAGTGTCGGGGTAGCCAGTGTCGACCCCCCGGGTAGCCAGTGTCGAAGGTAGCAGGTGTCTCCATGCCCTCTCTATGAATATACGATAGCTCGCTCTTTCCCTAGATTTGCTACAACATGGCGGAAGCTGAGGAAAAAAGGGGCCATCCTAGAGGGATACATTGTAATTAATTTAACCTTTTTTTGTTAAAGGTTTTAATAATAATCAACTTTCTCATTTTTTTTCATTAAGAATGTTGATGGAACGCGCTGCAAAGTAGAATATCCGGAAGGACTCGAGGGGAAAGGTGATATAAAGGATCACCAACTATCAATACATGAAACGTAAAGGATCCGATATCTTTTATCGTCATTCAATAAATAAATTTTTTTTATTTTCACAGATTTCAATGCCCAGTGACATCGAATGATTGGTGTTACGTCACAATTAAACACAAACGTAACATACAAAGGCATATGGACGATTTTCACACAGGAGAGACTGAGCCTAAGCCTAAGCCTATAGGCTTAGGATACACATGTTGTATCTGACCAGCGATTGCGGGGGTTATCTGTTTAAACTTTTTACCCCCTGAAATACCCGGAGCTGTGTCTTTGGGTAATACTGGTGGGCCAGCTAAAAGGTTCGGTTACTAAGACCTGGAATGGTCCTTCGAACCGGTTCCTAGAGCTGATTCTAATTCAGAACTTTTTCTGACTGTCTTGCAGTGTCCAGCCGATTTATTCCACCTCCGGCCGACCTGGTCAAACCGATCGACGCCATCAAGGAGTACGGAAAAACTCTAGTAGCAGCAGGAGATCCTCGGGAGTGTTGGCGCTTGCTCAAATATCTATTCGAGTTGCCCTTCTTCCATCTCATCAACGCCCCAGCACCCTTGGCTTTATTAGAGCCCAGGCAAACACCACGGAAGGTTCTACAGGCAGCCAGGCGCCTGAAAGACGCGGTCGCTCGACTCCCAGAGGATAAACGTAGAGCCATTGAAGAGGAGGATAAAATCCTCGCTGACAACGCCCGAATCGCTCGCGAGTCGCGGCTAAACGCCAGGGAGGCAGCCAAGCGTAAGGCCATCATCCACGAGGAGGCCCTCCTGGATCACGACGCCCTAGACTTGGAAAAACGATTCCTGGAGCTCGACGCTAAACGGAGACGTACAGCGGACACTCCGCTCATTGTGCAGGTCAACTGCACCCCAACTCAAGGAGGACTAATCCCAGCCAAGGAGCGCGTACTGGTCGAAGGGACATTTACTGGACCACCAGGCCCCCGCGCCACCACCATAGGAAAGATCACTGCCAGGCTCCGTGCAGAAAGAGCTCTGGAAGAGCGCATCGCTCGAACGGGAGCCATCCGCACTGGGATCTTAACTCCTCTCGGCCGCCCTTGCCGACCCCGGAAGAGCTACACGTACCGTCAACCGAGACTCTTCCCACTACACCGACAGCCCCGAGCTCATTGCCGTCTACTCCTAGACGCCCGCAAACAGAGGACGAGCTTGTACGGAGCCTTACTACGGACGGCTGTACTCTCCGCCCGGTCCTAACTCGGATCACTCCGCCGAAAGAGAAATCCACGAAAGGGTCATCACCCGCATTCAACCCACCTTTGATTGCAATTCTACGGGAAGACTCTAAGTCACTGCTGGGAAACCCACAGCCTTGCTGATACTCACGTTCCCCGGTACAGTCCAGATACTAACCGGTCTTATTCCTTTCTTCACAGATCTGAACTAGCTACCCTCCGCTTAGACGCATCGTCACTGCATATTCCGCGCTATCTTCCGAGAAGTAAGTGTTTGAATTAGAGCACCCATCGAACGGCTCATTTGTTGAACCGCCCAGAGAAATCTGGTATCCCTGATAATTCTACGTGGCGAAGTGGCCGGTAACAAAAAAAAACCTTAAGTCGACTGAGGAGAGAAAAAGTGCGGTTTTGTCGGACAAAACGGATCCTTCAAAGAGTAAAAGCCTTTTCTTTGTTGTTGTTAATAAATTAATTAAATAATGTATTTTCCTATTTGCATTTCAAGTGCCACTCAAATAGCACTGCTCGGCGCTTACGAGTCCGGCGCTCACCCCATAGCTGTTGCTCCCCTAAAAGGGGCTAAACAGGAAGGGGATGAGGTTATCAATTTTACCTTTTGGCGAAAAATAAATAAAAAGAAAGTTCAAATTTAGGTGGTATGTGGGATTCGGAAAGAAGGGAGAAATTGTGAAGTGAAATTCGAGAACGGGATCGCGGGAAAGGAGAAAATGGGGATCCACAGAATCGTTGATCATGAGCTAGGTAAATCCGTTAACGGTTTGTACTTGCCATCATTTTATGCCTAAAAATTTTTTTTTTCGTAATAGGTATCAGTGCGATAGCGAAGATACTACATGCTATCGACACTATAATCGGCCAGACAATATTGGCGGGCATATCAAAGAGAAACATAAGGAAGAAGCTAGACAGCTCAAGAAGAAAACGAGGTCCCCTCTGGCCGACGTGCCTCGACAAAGAAACAAAAATGGTTATTTAGGCTGATTTAGGCTATTTATTTTGGATTTTGAATAAATGTATTTTATTTCATTAAATAAAAAAAATTTGTGACAGTAACATTGAATTTTTAAATTAGAAACAAAACGATTTCCATTTTGAATAGTTTTTAACATGAACGAGCAGTTTCTTCCTGTCAGCCATTATCACCATTGCTGCAAGTCTGCAAGCTGCAAGTGATCCTGTGTTCGGCTTCTCTTCCTTGGAAAGGATGAAAAGGAAAGTTACGTTACCCATCACTCCCCATCAACAATCAACACCAACATCAATATCGCTACAGCTGTTGAACATGGGTTTTAATTCTCGGGATATCGATCTTTCTTCGTTAAGAAAGGTTAAAACTTGAAGACGTGAGTAAAAAAAGGCGGCCTGGAAAACCGTCTTGGTCAACACCAACAACAAGGACAACAAAAGTGCCGTAGCTAAGTAGCTAAGCGAGCCCTGGATATGGGAGATTCGAGAGAGTGGCTTGAGTCGAAAGCAAATTTACAGGCGAGAATTGGAAACCGAAAATGCCTTAAAGCAAGAAACAATCATTGTGTTAGATTAAGAACCTCGAGGAACAAAATTTTGACTTACAAGTAAGCTATATTGTTCTATATTTTATTTCTCTTACTAATTAAATTTTTTAAAGACTCAAATAAGGGAAAGAAATAACGCTGTTTTTAAATTGAGAAAATTAGTTGTAGGTTGTAAATACACAGGTACACATTAAGAAAAATGAGGGGGATCTACATGAAGATTGTTGATAGAATGAGTGATTCTAGTATTTTAAAATCATTGTGCTTAAATTAGTTCTATGTCTGAAAGGAAATATTCGAGTTTGTTGCAGAATTTGACCCATGATTTCTTCGGACCAAATATCTGGGGGAAAAATGGCTAATATAATCGTCCTAAATGATAAGAAAACTTGGCTATTAAAGAACCTATTCTTATGCGTTCTAAAAAAAAATTGTCGTGGAATGTCCCCGGCTCCCCGCGGAATCTCTTTCCTCAAAATCTCCTCTCGGATAGACGACAGAGAGCGAGAGACATCGACCTGTCGATGGGAGAGCGGGAGTGTTCTGCCCTGTTTCTAGAAGAAATTGGGGGGTGGGAGATGGCAGCTAAGAAATGAGGGGGTGCAACATTGCCACATAAATTTTGGGAGAGAAATGAATATTTATGCGTTTTATTTGGCAACGCAGCGTGGAGAAGCAGGTGCGGGCATGATGTATTTTCAAAGATCATGGAGTAAGAACAAAGGAGTTAAATACAGCCCAAAAAACGCCTAAATAAAACAGACCCCGAAGAGCCCTATAGACACCCAGCCGCCGCCGCATACAAATTGCGTTTGGTTATGTATGCGGCGGCGGCTGGGTGAACTATTGCGGAATTGGCAATATTTAAAGCTGAATAACTTAATAACGATAATACATACTGTAATGGCAAACGTATTTTACAGTCTGAAACTTATCTTAACTATTTTTGTAGAAAAATAGAAAAAATTTAGAAAACATGCATAGCTAGGAACAATGAATTATGGAGGGACTGACCATAAGGTCCCTTGTAGTCCTTCACGATCCCGACACTAAAACTTGGCAATATGATGAAAAAAAGAATAAGGAACATTTTTTAGCTTTAAAAATAATTTTATTTACTTAAATTTATTAGATTATACAAATTTTTCCATGGTTTACATTTTCTTTAGCATTTTTTACAGTAAATATTTATATTTTTTCGGAGGGTTTTTGCTAGACTTAAACATTAATACAAAGAATAAAGTTCATGAAGAGTTTCGTGATGCAGTTTGTTCCCGGTAACCCCCCCCCCCCTTTTTGTATATCTTGAGTCTTGACTCCACTAAAATGGGCACAGAACAAAAAAATAATCACAGCAGGGGCTACAGTGTCCTTAAATTTAATCAAAATCATATTATTTATTTTTGTTCTCTATAGTCTGACAGTGATGTGACAGGCAGAAGAGAACAGCTGATCTGCACCCAGTGTCATCTTTCTCCAATTTTTGCTAAGTAAACTGCTGCGTAGCACACAACAGCGATTGAATACTAAAAAATACTAAAAAAGGCCAGAAATACTTAAAACAGGTTTCATTTCGTATTCAATTTTTTGAAGTATATACAATAAACCTTGCTTCAATCGCTGCTGTGTACGAAACGAATAATGAATAATTACCTCGTACGATTGTTCATTTTGTATTTGAGCATCGGTAAAAGTACCAACATCAACAACTGGTTGAAGATTAATCGTTCCCACTTCGTTCTCTGTAGCTAAGGTTTCGTCTGTACTGTCATCCTCCCACAAAAATTGTAAGTACAATACATCGTCCTTTGTTTTCCTCCTCTTCCTTCTATCTGTCATTTCTCTTTTTCGGATTTTTTACAAACATAAAAAACGATCGAAATCGGAAATAATTCGGACTGGCTATAATTACGAAATCATGTGAAATAACACTAGATGCATAAGCGCCACGTAACAACATTTACAAATGAATACCAAAATGCGGATATCAGTGAACCATATACTTGGAAAACTCCTCTTCTTTGCTCACTGTTGGCTGATTTTTGCCCAAGTACGGTAGTTTTTCAACTTGACGGCAATTATTTCTATTTTAAAATTTTCTCGTGCCTTGAAAATGACTACATTCTTAATCGTGCAATTAGATGACGAAACCAAAGAAAAAGAAGTAATTCCAATTTCCTGGTATCATGAAGGTCTGTGTGTATTGCCTTCAAAAATCAGCAGTGGGAGGCTGAAAATTGTACCATTCTTAACATGTCCTGAAAACGCCATGATTGCAAAATTCTCTCAACTCATGGTAATGTAAATGAATTTAGATTTTCCTTGAATACGTCAAATTATTAATTTACATTTATTATTAGATTCTTATAAAAAAGTTGTAGAACGGAAACACGAGTAGAACACATCCGACTGCTACGGAATTGTTGCGTAAGTCTAGCAAAAATCTTAGATCCGAAGGTTCCAAAAGGCTTCATTTTTTCCAACATTCTTTTGATGAAGAACAAGTGGACAAGGACGTCACCAGAAACATTTCTTTCAAAGAACAGCATGCTTCAAACCCTAAAAAAATTTTGTCGCCAAATCATACAGAGTAGCGATTCAGAAGAAAATAGCGTTCAAGAAGACGAAGATGTCGCTGAAGTTAATTAATAAGTTAATTAAAGCTAATTTGTTTTGCTTTTTGTAATGTTCGCTGTTCCTACCGAAAGATCAGCCAGTGAAACCAGACTGAATTCCAATCAGAATAATGACGATAACGAGGTTGGAAGAAGTGCGTTGCCGTCTACTTCCAAAAGAGATTTCCCACAGCAAACTTGCAAAAACGTCAAATGGTATTAAATAAAGTAATGTAATTGACAACATATTTTTTATTAAGTCAATATAATTTTGCATTTTGCAGTTTTAAGTGTTAGACGCACACCTTTCGAGAAACATGTCATCAAAATGCAAAAAGCCTGTAAGAACGAATAGTTTAAAAGATATATTCCTTTTTTTCAATTGTTTTCTTTTCTAGATCAAAATCGGTACTTGCGCGTGATGGCAAGAAAACTAGCAGAAGTAAAAGCCGACGTTAAAGATTTGCGACGGCTTTTGTTGAGTCGAAAATTTGTGTGGACCCACCGAAGTAAATTGACATCCTGTATTTAACAAACACGTCAGCGACGTTAAAGATTTGCGACGGCTTTTGTTGAGTCGAAAATCTGTGGGTAGTGGACCCACCGAAGTAAATTGACATCCCGTCTTTAACAAACACGTCGCCTTTCCCTTGTTATCCATAGAGGACTTCAAATATTTTGAAGATGAATTATTAAAAGAAGACGTAAAATTAAATCTGGTAGGTTAATGATTTAATTTTGTCAATGTGTCGTAAAAGGATTGAAATTTTTTTGTGTGTTTAAGATCGAGATGTTACGAGGATTTTTTGAAAAAAAACTTGGAAGATACAATACGACGTATTTGGAAAGAAATTATGACCAACGAATTGATGAGGTTTTACACGTTGATGGGAACACCAAAGCCTAACAGTGGAAAACAGAAGGGTTTAGCAGTAATAGGATCACGATTATCATTGGCTGTAATCGAAGCTGTCAAACACGGGGACTTTGAGAAAACACCAATCCCGAAAATCGAAGAAGTCGGTAAGCTTTCATCGGGAAGGCTGTCGACAGAATGAAACAACCGATTCCGAGAAGTCATTAGATTTATTTTCTTGAATCTTGAAGGCCAGATGGCCCCGTAATGTCTTTATGAGATTATCAGAAAAGAAAATAAACTCTTTGATGACATGTATTTTTTTATTTATTGTCTTCAAAAGTCTTCAAAATAGAGCCCTTTAATTTAGTTGTCTAATGTTTTGAGGTAGTCTTTAATTAAACTTTACAACACCCTTTAATATTATTTTGGTTGTCTTTAGCTTAACATTTGGAGTTCATTTAACATTATTATAGACATCTTTAACAGTTCTTAATGACGTCTAAAAGAATATTACGAGGCATTTGGAGGCAATTTCTGTGGTAATCAGTTGTCACACAAACGCCTTTGATAGGTAAAAACGACAAGTTTAAGAAGAACTAAAGAAGTCTAGTAAGACATCTGAAAAAAGCTTTGTCCTGGTCATTCAGGACACAATTGAAGAGTCTTACAAATTACCTAAAGACTTCTTCGGGACATCCTCATTAGGGACATCCTTACATCTTCCGGTTGTCTTAAAGACTTCCCCGTGCTATTTGGGTTCGAAGCTGAATTTCAGCGCAATAAAGATAACGTTGACGACGATTCTGATATGTAAGAAAAATACTTCTACTTGAAAAAAAATCTATTTGACCATTTTTTTGTAGATCACAAGCCAGCAGTGACGAAAGTTCATCATCAAAGTCAGAGCAGAGTCCCGCAAAATGTGCGAAGAAAATGAAAAATTTCTTTCCAAGATTTTCCAAAAAAAGTGCACAGAATAAAGTCGATGAAGTCGGCATGCTCCTGAAAAGTTGTTCCTATGGATGACTTGACAACCGTACCCAACAATCCAAAAAATTTACAAGTATAACCTTGTTTACCATTCTGCTTGTTTCTGTCTCTAATCAGTTCAATTTCATGTTTTTCTTCAGACGTTTTAACATGGCGCTACCATCATCTGTTTCGGTGGAGCGGCTTTTCAGCCAAGGGGTCTCATTTATACTAAAAAAAGAACAAACTTAACGGACGCACATTTTGAGATGTTATTGTTTTTTTAAGTAAACAACTCCGCTTTTACTACTTGGTGATGGATTGGGATACTTTTGAACAATGGACAAATGACGAATTTAAACTTAAAAGACTTAACACAAATACACACGCTTTGAGGTGGATATATAAACCTCACGCATTTTCTTTTTGTTCATTACATGCCTTCGATTATTTACATATTGGAAATGACTAAAAGAAATTTGTTTTGTCTTTTATAAAAGTTTTGGATACCTCATAAGTATTATACCCAAGAATGATAAATTCAAAATTTAAATAGAAGCCACTTAGCGTAGGGCAAAGAATGGAACGACAGTCAAGGAAGGGCAGAATAGAGTGTGGAAGAAAGGGGTCGGTCCCTCTTTTTTCACTCTCCTTTGTCTTTCCATCGTACCTTTTTTCTTATGGACAATTTCAATGCTTTCAGTTGTGGCTGTATTAAGGGGGGTTTACGTTACGGTTTTGTCTCTATGTAACGACCATGGCAAAACTTTCAATATCCTATCGCTAGACATTTCAGTGATTTTGAGTCATCATCACTTGAGACTCATTCCTCGATCCCAAACTTCTTCTCTACTTAAAATTAACAACATATTCACTCTAACAAGATTTATATTATACGATTCGCAAATACCATTCGTCCAGTGAATCCGGGCTCGATTTATTTTGGTGAGAGCTGCAAAACACGTTTCTCAATACGTGTAATCACGTAGAGAACTGATACTTATCAGAATTTTGTAAAATTCAGAATTTTGATTCCCACGGGGAGTCAAAATAGTACCACATTCGGTTTGACGGAGCGATACACAAGCCAAGATTGCCGCCAGCACGCCACCAGCCTCTTTTTTGACGTGACGACAAGAAATACCCTACACTTTTGCAGCTGGTACGCAAATTGGTCATCCTGCTGACAACATCAAAAGAGGCTGAGCAAAACTAGTGCATATTTTAGATTGCCACCACTGCCAGGTATAATTTACCTAATCGCAGAAGTTTCAAAATGGAAACTGAAAAAGAATCCCTCTGTGGAGTCTTGAACAAATATCCAGACTGATCCAGACCTCTGACAGCTAATCTAAGTTTCTTCGCTTTAATGTCATGATATGATTTCAATTCTTTTTTAACGAACTTTTATTTCTGTTTCATATAATTTTTCTTGTTTAATTTTAATGTTAAATGTAATCTTTCCACTAGTCATGTTGGGCCATAAGATTAGCATGTGCCAACATACCCTGTTACCCTCACATCGGTAGCAATACGTTCCTCTAGTGAGGCATCTTGTTTTTAAATTTTCAAATTGAATTTAAGGTTTAATAAAGGGTTTTTTCTTTACATTAAAAATACAGGTTAGAAAGCTATTTTTTCTCCTTAATTTTAAGATAATCGGGGGTTAGTAATATTTGGAAATAAGGAAACGGTGGCCCCGAAAAATCGCATCACTAATTCCAACTCTCACCTATCTTCTCACTTTTATCAGGTTTTCAAATTAAAAAAAGGTCAGGTTGGAATTGTGACATGTCATGAACAATTCTAAAAGTGCACAGGAAACTGTAAACTCTTGGGATATATAGACGGTGTGATTCTTGTTTTTGCCCTTCTGAAGGCCCTCTCGGTTTGACGGGTTCAATACAAAGACTCTGACTTGAATAAAAATTAATGATGATGAATCATTTATACCACTTCAAACTTAGCTGATGAGTGGGAATTCCAGAAACAAAAAGGTGTTGAGGATTTTGGTTGGGTAGTTAGCAATATCTTTCTTCAGAGTCGAGTCGATGCTTCCGTACTCATGCTGTCTACCCAGCATGTCTTTGACGATGTAATTGCATTGTAAACCCGTGAGAAATCGTCGTTCGTTGGACAAAGAATGCCTCAACTGCATATCTGTTGAGATACAACGGGATCCAAGGGCAGAGCTAAAATACCGAAGAACTCCTTAATCAAATTCCGTAACCTAAAATATTGAAAAACTTACCAGAAATTTCAATCACATCGGTATTATTAAGTCTGTGAGTTGGTGGTAAAATCCTGAGACGAGCTTGTGTATAGTCCATTTCATGGTTAGAAAATACTATTTTCAATCGCTCGCTCAGCTCTCAGCACATGTGAAAATTTTTTCACAACTGCTTTACTTATATTTAAAGATTGATCGATAAAGCGAAGCTTGCGATTACCAATCATAATTGAAGGAAATGAAGTAGAGAATCAACTAGCTATGTTTGTTGACCTTTTAATTGAGGTACTTAAAATCAGAAAATACTTAGGTGGTGGGCGTATACCCTGACATACCTCAGATCTTTTAAAAACATAAATGCACGAATAATTTAATTCCTGAACTGTACACCACTTTTCTCCTTCAAGTAAGTGTTCCAATTTTTGGTCCATTTTTTGTTGTCAGATCTGAAAGAAGACAAGAGAAATAATTTTAAAATTTTTTCGAAAAATGGGGAAGATAACTTGGAGTGGGTGGGTGGGAGATAGCTAGTTAAAGCTCTACTTCATTTGCAACAATTATGATTTGCCATCGCAAGCTTCGCTTGCTCGACCAATTGTTGCAAATTCGGCTCGCATCAACTACCTATGTGACTTTAAAGCATAAATGTCAAAATCAAAACCAACTGAGGAACATTTTTAAAACAAATCTAGTCAGATTCTGAATTTTTAAAAGCCCAAAAAGGCTGACTCGACCATGTTCCGTTCAGTTTACGATTCACCACGACGGTACTACTTAAAAAATATGGATTCGTTGGACCAATACCCTTGCTTTAAAGATGTCTTAGATAGAAACCCAAGAAGTCTAAGTGACTTTAGGCGTCTGGTTGAGCGCGCTGAAAAATTAGAAGTGTCGAGCTGTTTTGCATTATGAAGATTCCGGAAACCACTGGTTCTCTCTATGTATGATTGCGAACCGGTGAGTGGGCAAATAGCTTTGTTTTTTGGCTTTACTTGAACAGTAAAAACGATTAAGGGGACTGGAATGCTGAGATTTCGGAGGGTTGCCAGATCAAAGTAAACTTTAGGACCAGAAAACTCAATTGTCACAGTCTGGATACACGCAATCTTGGCACATATTTATAAGGTCGTCAAGGCTAGCAGGGTGACCAATTTGCGTGATAGCTGCAAAAGAGGTAGGGTATGTCCCGTCGTCACGTAAAAAAGAGAAAGACCTTCGGCTATCGACACAACTCCCGATAGCCTCCATACCACTAGCCTTATGGAGCGGCTAGCTGTCAGTTGATGGAATTCCCCCAACGAAGATGTCAACAGATCCTGTTCCGGTTAGAACATTCAGGGAACATCCGCCCACAACTCCGGCAGTATCGGGAACCACGACTGCGTGGGCCAGAGTGGGGTGAAAAAAGGGGTGGTTATCTGTTCCTTGATTGGTTTTTAAAGGCGATCTGAAATGAGATTGAACGTGGGAAGGGGAAAACATGTTACATATTCCGTCCAGCGTGAGCGCTTCAGTCACCCAGCTGACGAAAATCGGCAGCTGTGTATTCCCCGAACTCACAAGAAGATCGACTTTCGTGTGCCATACTTGTCGGAACTTTGTAAAGGCTGAGGTCAAGAGCTTCCCATCTTCCGTTGAGAGCTGCTGTGTGATTATGCGTCGACTACTAAAATTGATTAAATCGACAAATACACTGCATGCGAATCAATTTTCCTCTCTTCACACCAAGTGTAGACTTCTAGTGCGACGGAACAGGGAGGGAAAGACTTTGTACCTCATTTGTTTTTTTTGCTCGGTTGATCCAGCAAAATAAGTCAGATTTAGCCTCCCGTAAAAGAGAAACGGAGGCAGCGAGGTCACTCCAAGCCAATTTTGACTGATGTGTGTAGACAGCTTGCAAATTTCTATAACGCACTAGGGCTGGTTCGTGATCTACTGATTGGGTTGCCCAGTTTAATGTGCCCAAAAGAGAAACCATTATTTTAAATCTATTTTGGCTAACCAGTCCCCTTGTCTAATGGCGTGGCATCGAGTATAGGCTTCACTGAATTTTCGATTTTATATCGATCAGTAAATCGAGAAGGAAGCCAATAGCATGGCCAGATTTCGGTCACATGGGGGTAGTTTTTCTCTCTAAGCTCCGCCTTTTCTCATTTCCTTCCATGGGCACGCTGTTTGATTCCTTTCTATCGAAGTTTGCTGTTGTTGATACGAACAGTGAATATGAAAAGTTTATTGATGCAAAGTAAAATACTTGACCAAAACGTGTCGGTCTTTTAAGCAGCGGATCATGGAAGAAATTCAAGAATATTTAATGAAGCAAATGAATAATGTTCCAAGTACAAGTAATTTCTATCAATTAAAAAAACAAACTATTTTTTCTATCTTATAGGATACAATGGAAAGCGTTGAACCTAATCAGCTCAGCCCATGTGTTTCCGTTAAGAATCAGTCAAAATAACAAAAGAATTTGCTGAATTCTGTGCCAGTGCAGCCATCATCAAAAGATGATAACCATGATCATTCTTATGATGATCATTTTTGTGATGATATCACGATCCGTTATGTACGCTGAAGCTGCTGGGAGGAGAAGGCGTTTGATTGCTTTAGCTGTACCTCCCGTAACAATAATGGCTGAAAATTACTTGTCTCAAATAAAAACAGACTATTTAAATGAATGTTGTGAAGAAAAAAAGATTATATTTAGGACACTTCCTAGAAATGTAAGTTTTCAGTTACAATTTTTTGTTCTTTATAATTTTTTTATTAAAATGATTTTTTATTTTTAATATTGTGAATCTATACAAAGAAATCTTTGAAATAGATTACGCAATTTTCATTTTTAGACAACGTTAGTTTGCAATAGACCATTCAACTCCATTTGGAGTATTTGTATTAGAACTAAGTGTATCTGATAAAAGGGAAATAATTGGAAGTGATTCCGAAAACAGTCAATTTTTTGATTACCTAGTTGTAAATAATAATGGTTTTAGCAAGCATCTCATCTGTCATTTTAACTTTTTTTTTATGTAATAAAGTACAGATGAGGATTTTTTAAATATGTGCTTTGTGTGCTCTAAGTGTACCGAAATTGCTGCTACTAAAAGACGGAGACAATTTTTCGAAAAGATTGCTGAATTGCGTCAAAAACGTCAAGAGTACATTGGTATGAATAAAATTCATGTTATATTTATTATTACTGATTTAAAACGTTTTTTTTTATTTGTAAATCAATTAAAAGATAAAGATTCGGGTTAAAAATTGACAACTCTTAAACAATTCTCCTTTCCATGTATCCAATATTTCAAAAGTGGATGTCAAAATATTGAAACTAAACAAACTAATTTTCTGTCAGTACTGTCTCGAAATTTATTTATATAACACTATTTCTGCAAAACACATCCAAAAACACAGATACGAGGAATATAAAAAAGAAATCAAAATGTACATTGATGAATAAGTAATTTCTATCAATTAGAAAACTAACTTTTTTTTCTATCTAATATGATACAATGGAATGTGTTTCACGTAAACAATCGGTCAAAATAACAAAAGAATTTGCTGAATTCTGTGGCATTGCAGCCGTCATCAACCATGATGTCTGCAAAAGCATGTCTGCAGAAAAAGTTCAAAGGGAGTAGTTTACATGTTTCCATGTGTCTGAGCTATTTATTAAATTGTTAGCTTTATTGTTAAGCAATTTTCTTTTTCTTGTTTTTCTTTTTGGCTTACTTTAATGTTATATAAACCATACCACTCGTGTGGAAAAGGCACTACTTACTACCAAATACCATACATTATTATAATTATTATTAGAAGCACTTGCCAACGTGTTACTAGATTTTATTTTTGGCAATTTAACTACGAGTGGAGTAGCAGTCAGTTCTTTTTTGTCGTAGTATTGGTATTTTTGGGATTGCTTCTTATCATCGTTTGTATCAATCTCGATGATGCTGACAACAGGGGACATTTTCACGACCTCTCTTAAACTTGATAACGACTGGCCTTGGTAACGTTCTGCGAACCTTTGGATGGGGATAAAATGAGCTAAGAGTGAGAAAATCCTAGATGACTTGCCAAATGGCAAATACTTATCGTTTGCATTCACTTCTAGTACTTCCATCTTTTGCAAAATGCAAACACAAGACAATTACAAAACGGAAAAACTTCGATCGGCGAAAATTGTTCCCCAAACAACTTTCTATTCTTTTCTCGCCCAATAATTCTCCGTAAAACGGCTCTTTATATATGCTTCTTTTATCGACGCTTGTTGTCTTAGGTTTTTGGTTTACTTTTGGTGATACCAAAAAAACAGAGAAAGAAATTGTTAAAAAAATAAATAAGGGAAAAAGTTCTAACAATTTCAGTCACAATTGTCGCGAAAGAAAGCCAGAATTTCAAAAAATCCTCTTAACAGATCTTTTTGCTTGGCGTTTCGAAAATATGTGGGAGACATTGCTTTGCTTGGTGGTTTTATCTACCGGCTGGGGTTCGTTATAAGTGCTAGTTTTAGAGTGCTCACTGTGAGTAGTATGCGATGTTGCCGAATAAGATATTAATGTTTTGAAAAAAACAGAAAACAGAACGTTGTGCTCTATCTAAAACTCCCTAAACACCCATAAAACTAATGAATATATTGATTGGAAATATAATCTTTTTTTTTAATTCTTGCTGTGTAGAGTTGGCCCATTTCGAAGGTATTCGATGCCATTTACAACTCAGACATAGTGTAAGGATTGGCTGTCAGCGTTCTGCTTATCGGCAAAATAGTTCATTCCCCTCGTTTGTTTATTGCTCCCTCGCTGACCTCAACAATAGTATGCTACAATTTGGCGTGTCTGCGCAATTTGCTGGGACATGGCAGCTTTTTCAGGGGTATGGAGAGAAAGGTATGGGGTCTCTCCATACCCCTGGCTTTTTAAAACACACTTTTCGTGCCATGTAGAGAGTAGGCATGGTCGAGAGTACTCAAGGCATCATCTTATTGGGTAAAATGTGGCGTCACGTGACTTTTGGCAACGTCTATTGGGAGTTTGGCTGCGTGCACACTTAACGAACCCCTGGTATAGGGCTCTTCGGGGTCTGTTTTATTTAGCCGTTTTATTGGGCAACGCAGCGTGGCAAAGCATATGCTGGGGTGCGTTAAATAAATAGGCTACAAAGCGTAAACGATCATTTGTCAAAAGTCACGTGACTAAGATTATTGACCAATGAATACTTCCATAGAATCCGCCAGAATGAGCTTACTATTTTTGGCGGAAAAAGTAGAAAAAGCGAAACGACATATTTCTAAACAATTTGAAAACCTAACGTGTTCTCATTTGTCAAGTTCTCGTAGAGGGAGTGATATCACCTTTGTTCTCGTAGCTCACAGGAAATTTTACCCGTCCTCCGAAAAAAAAAAGAGAAATAGCAACAAGTGTTAAGTGTGTGTAATTCAGTGTTTGTGTGTTTAAAAAACTTGACAACCCCGCAAAGTCCGCCCAACTGATATTTGGCATATTCACTCAACGCACCCCACCTGCACGTAAACTCAAAGAGCACGAAGTAATACTAAAGGAGTAAGCACGGTTGCCAGGTAGTGCTTACCTTCGTTCTTACTCCATGTCTTTTGAAAACACATGCCGCATCTGCTTCTCCACGCTTCGTCGCCAGATAAACGGCAAAATTAAACAGACCCCGAATAGCCCTATGGATTTTGATTTTGGGTTGGAATAACATCTATACAGAACAAAAAAACCAAATTTCTTAACATCTAGGGGTTGTGAATGAATATGCGATAAAACGCTGAATTTTTCACAAATTAATAAAAGTTTTCCAAAGTGCCATAGACAGTCTTGCCGTCCGATCACTTTTTTGAGTTTGATCGCGATTAAAATTTTTGCGATCAAACTCAAAATCATTTTTCTCACACAAAAACGCCATCTAGCGGTCAATCTAACAAAATCTTATTCTTAAAAATGTGTTAGGATCGTTGTTCTCCTCATCAGACGCATCATACATTTCAATTAAGCTATAGTGAATTACTGTTCAGACTAAAGAATTATTGGTTCCTAAAGAAATAAGAATGTAGACACTAAAATGCTAGACAAGAGAGAAAACTAACAATGATATTTACCCACGTAGCCTAATGCATACACACACACAAAGTTTCTGATCACAGAGAATGATAATTCAATAAAAAAAAATATTTTCTATGAATAACTAAACGAGAATTGACGTGATGTACATAAAAAATTGTCACGCTTCTAGAAAGCACATGAGATAAATCAAACGTCAGACTAAATTGAATACGGAATTCAAATTTTTATCAACAGATGGCGTACATTACAACAAAATTGATTCCAGAATTGAGTTTGAGATGCGATCACAAATTTTGAGTTTGATCGCGATTAAACTCATTTCAAAGAGTTGATCGATCGATTACTTTTTGAGTTTGATTTTGAGTTCGATCAAATTTTGAGTTCGATCACGGCAAGTCTGGCCATAGAGTTACATAAGCTATGGTCTGTATACATGATAAGTTGAAATTTAGATAATATGTTAGCTTACCAAAGTTAAAAAGACATTTGAAATAAAAAAACGTGAAAAAATAAAAAATAAAAATGTGGCGTAGAATAATAGTATGTATCAAACTGATGTCAACATTAACCCTTTATTAATTTTTTTTTTTTGGGGGGGGGGTGTTTGGATACTAAAATTCTGTTATTTGATGCATTACTACATCATAGATAAAAGATAACTGCTATACTTTCAAAAACATTTCGTTATTAAATACAGTAAAAGTAAATTAAACGTTTAAGTTAAAGTTTCGTACTACATTTAAATCCCGCGAGCAGAGATGTGGTAACACGTTACACGTATTTTTATATCTCGGACGAAAGAAAAAAATTCCATCGTGAATTCAAAAAATGCAATTCAGCATCTAATCGAGGTTTATATTGATTGAACTTATGTTGTTGTTGTTTTTTTTGTTTTTTTTTAAATTCAATAGTTAATTTAACTGTTTATTTGTCGGTGCTTCCACTAGGTGGCGTTGAAGCAGACGAAATATTCCGCCAGCTTTCCACAATAGACAATTTTTGGGTTCAAATTGGTTCAGTAGGAGAAAAACCGGAAAGGCTGTTGCGTCAGGTGCAACAAAAGTCCATAAAGATCACTGAATTGCTGTCACTCCTGCATTGGCAAGGGCGTCAGATTAACGATGAATTGAATATGGGTGGTCACTAAACACACCAAGTTATGTACCATCCATTTATTATACAATTTTTTTTCTACTGTAATTACGCGAACATTGATTATCAAACTTCTGTCTTAGTTAAGAAAAAACTTGATAAGTAATCATGAAATTTGGAATGTTAAAGCTGGTTTATCTTCTTGGTTTAACGCAACTAATGACATTAATAACTAAAGAATAAAACCTTACGTACGTTAACGTTAAAAGTTGTGTTTTACTAAATTTTTTTATTTGTATCTAAATAACTGACATCAACGACTTCAATTAATCGCTCGATCGATTAATCATCGACGTCAATTAAACCATGAGACCAGATGCGTGGGCTCGTACTAAGGAGCTAAAAAGAGGGGAAAAAAAGTCGTGGCAGTCAAGGAATTAAGTAAAAAAAAAATCCAACAATTAATGATGACCCGGTGGAAGGTTGAAAATATTTTGCTTGAATCAATTTTAAGATGTTGGAAGTTTGAAGCTGAGAAATTGGTGGGGGAAGATTAGAAGTTAGCCCACGAAGATGAGGAAGCAGGATGGGGCCAAGCAGAAGCACCGGCTGATATGTCAGTCCCATCTTCTTTATGTGGCCGTCGATCATAGGTCAACAATGCCATCAGTCCCGCATCTTCCAGCCAGCGCGGAACATGTTTCTACGAACAGAAAGGGTGGCGCATACAGTAGTATGCGCCACCTCTCACTCTGAAATCCGGGCATTCCGATCCCGATCTCAATTCGTGCCGTTGCTGGGCAGTGGTCCAAGGGGCGACCAAGACGCCCTGAATGCTTGCAGAGGGAAAGAAAACGCCAATCGCTGGGTTAATATGCCGTCCCTAAAACCAGTCCCAATAATATCCCCAGGATCCTCTTGGAAGTTTAATTGCTTGCGTTGCGTCATAACATGAAATACTAGCATAAGAATTTTTATATATACGAAAAAAATGACAAATAGTAATTTGTATTTCCCGCATTATGAGACACTTGTATGGAGATGGGAAGACAATGGGTAACATGGCTAATCGATACAGTTTAGGGAAGTCGAACAGGAATAGTCTAGGTCTGGAAGATGTTAGTGAGCGCTTCATACGGTTAGCAAATTTCTAACTAAGTGCCCAGTTTTTATCGTTTTCAGTTCTATTTATTACGTTTTTTTAACTACTTGCGGAAGGAGAAAAGGCATAGTATTTTTTGGTTGAGTAAGGCAAGCTTTTAATTTGTGGTTGCGTGGGGTCATTAATATTTTCAAGCGTCTTTCTGGTTTTAGTTTGTTACAATAACAAGGGTGACTTTCCAGATGGTCAGCTAGGCCTATTCTATACTATTGAGTAAGGGCATGAGTTATCTTTTCTATCGCAGTTGTATCATGGGAGATATTAACAAATATCCAGGGGGTGGCTTTTTGTAACACAACTCGCTCTCTGATTTATTGAGATTATATTTCTCTGAAAGTTTTTCGCAAATAGCGAGGGTGAATTTTCGAATACACTAGTTTGAGACAATATTTAATACTTCGCCAAATCCTTACAGAAGCCAAGAGGGAATAAGCTGATCTGTCGTCTTCTTCTTCTACTTTCTCTTCTTCTCTTCTTAAGGCTATTGCTATTGCAAATAATATTTCAGTATTCATCCATCCATCTGGAATAACGTTGTAACTGATGTTGCTTGCACCATAATTAGGGAACGTTTGGCGAGTGTCTGATGATGGAACATTCTTTGCTTTTTCTCTTTCGAATCATTAAACGGCTAAACCTTAATTGATTTTCAAAAATATTTTAATCATGACCCAAATTTATCAATATAAATCCGTTCATCAACACCTGCACGAATGAATCGCCAAAGAAGAACCATTTAATTCGTTTAATTCGCCCATCAACATATTATTATTTAACTCAGAAAGAGAAATACACGAAATAATAAAACAATCAAATATGAAATGTAATTAAGTCAAAATTTCTCTTATGGTTTCATTTTTCAATGAAAAAAAAAATTGGAAAAAGAGTCTTAATAATTAGACGACACGTTTTAAACTATTTCCAGCAATACTGGGTATTTTTCGATTTTTTCTGCGGGTAGCAAATTCAAACTCATAAGCTCCCTGCTCACAGTCCTTGTTTGTTTGTTTTTCTATATTGGAGCCCCAATCCAATTTTTTTAATGTGCCGGAACATGGCTTGATTCAAGTGAAAGCTACATCCTTTCATTTTTACTCCCGGTAAAAGATTTTTAATGCTGCCCCACACAGCCTTTTCGAAATCTGATACCACCTCTTCCACGTCAGGGTAGTTATTTTCCGTCTCCGTAATCAGGGATAAAATATGTTCGAAGACAGCAGTGTAGTCCCTTTTTTTCTTGTTCGACATTAGGATGAAGGCTAATGGTACCTTCAATAGAATTTTTATTATTAGAATTTTTTTGTTTTTAATTTTTTTTCATTTACTTGTTTATCAAGTTCTCCGTGTCTAATGAAGGCATGGATGATGTACAGCTGGTAGAATGGTTTTGGGCAAGGGACAGAAGATAAAAAAAAATCTAGTACGTATTTTTTTTACTTACTAAGTTCACCAGGTGCAAAATAATTCATGGGACCAAACAATTTTTCAGTATATATTAAAGGACTGGACAACTTAACAATAAAGTTTATTTGTTAGTACATTACTTTTTTTATCATAACTCGCAAATTTGAAAATAATTGAAGAGGATAACCAAATCAATGTGCTCGCTACATTCATCGCCCCGCCCCCTTCAGTCTTTTGCACCGTATTTCATCGGTTGGGCTCAACACAATAGATATTTTGACAATAGAAAATGAATCATTTCAGATTTTTTTCGTTTATAGATTTTTCGAAAATATTTATGATAACGAAATAACCATTAATTATTTGCTATCCAAAATATAAATCTCATGAAATCCAAATCCATCGCAACAGTTTCGGATTTGTCCTGCTACTCCCGCTATCCCGTTGCCGTGGCTATATTTCAGACACCGCCTCCAACATTCAAAATGAATTACGATTGAAGATACATCTTGATTTCAAAATGCAAAATTCACCCAAACACCAAGCGAGAGCCCAATTGCTATCTCATCAAAAATCAGTAAATTAACTAGAGAAGAAGATTTTTTGGCCATTCGAGTAAGGCGAATAATGTACCTAGCATATACACTGTATATGGCACCTCTGATATCGAATGACCTAAAGTCGAAGGAAAAAGATAAGAAAAGTCGCATCGCAAACTCGATACTTATTTCTGTCTTAACGTGATGCAGGATGAATTTGACAATAATCATAACTTCTTCCCGTTCGTATCACAGATACAAAACAAATTTTAGAAACGGCAATCCAAGGGTGCAATGCGATAATCCACAGATTTTTGCCTCTGCTACTGCTTGAAGGAGGAAGTTTTTGTGGTCGTGGATCTCTACGTGTCAGCTCATAAACCAAACAGAGGCGACAAATCAACTAGGACGTATGTTCAACCAAATGTACGCCAAAATTGACGCCCTTCGCGGCCAGACGGAATTATTTAATAACTGAATTCGTGAAAACAATTTACAACCCGACCAACATGTCCATCAGGGACTTTGAACTATCGCTTATCATCCAAGTGAACATGTTCACTGCCAATTCAGAATCTTTTGGCCCAGCCCTTCGAAAATTCCTCGTCAATCAGCCAGCTAGGGAGAATAGTACGACCAATCTGTTTATATTCTATTCGCAATCATACTTGGAGGATTTGATATAGATATGGGAACAAAATCCGTGGTCAACAACCAACGATTACGAAATCAGACGCCTTCAAAATGCGAAAAATGCCCGGAATAAGCTTTGCCACGCAGAGGTGATTCCTCTCCTAATAAGCAACAACGATTTTTTGCAATCCTGGATTGACATTTGTTACATGCTGAGTGAGTCGGAAGCCTCTGCCCGGATTCTAGAAACCAGAAATTTCATGAAATCGCTAAGCACTTAGCATGGATTAACATAACCTGAACGTCTTGTTTATTTTTTATTTATTTTTTAGATTGTACTACGCTCTGTGGACTATGGAGTAACGGGATCGCTGGGGTTGAAATCTATTTGCGACGATACGTCGTCAGTTGTCCGGTTCTCCAGAAGACAGCAGAGAATTGATAACCTTCGTCATCATGCGTTACTTCAGGACAATAAATCAGAAAAATGAATTCAGTTAATCGTTTGTGTTATAACTTATTTAATATTCATTTAATATCGGTACACAACTACACCGATTTGCTGCAAGTAAGTTATTTTCTATTTGCCGCCATTCGGCCATTGTAGATGGGATGCGCGGCACACACACCCCATCACGCAAATACGTTTTGAGTTGACGCGGGAATTTTGAGAAGACCAATATTTTTAAAAACTTTGAATTAGTGTAAAACTTCGAATAAGTATTGAATGATCGAGATAACTTAATACTGCGTGAAATTCAACAAATATAGGAATAATGTTTTAAGCTTGAAGCTTGAATATACTATGCATGAATTGTTATGTGAGCCACAGCAACTGACTGCACTGTTCATATCAGTGGTAAAATTAAAACTCAATTTACTCGACGAAACAGTGGAAAATGACTCCAAAATAAATTTGATTCGGTGGTACAAAACAGAACTTTCATACTTAACAATGACCCGAAGGAAGTACAACATCACTCATCCAAATTTAGTCTTCCCCCTCTTTCTCTTTTTCGGATAATCCAGATAATTGGAAGTGAAAATATCACTTGACGAGTAATGTAGACACTGAATTGAAACTCTTTTTAATTTTTTCACAATTGTAGCTAACATTTTCTGCGCAAAAAAAAACAATCAAAAGATGTTACATATAGATTTCTTCGGCTAGCTCTCCATTAAGAATGCGGTTGTTACTTCCGATTGAAGCATCTCCAAATCGTATGCTGCAACTAAAGATAGGACTACTCTAAGAAAGTCGTGCTTCACTACAGGGGAAAAGGTTTCTTTAAAGTCGATTTCAGGTTTTTTAGAATAGCCCTTGGCTACCAAGTGAGCTTTGTAGCAAGCAGGAATCAAGTTTAGATAACCAGGCTTCAGTTTAAGCACCCATTTGCTTTTGATTACAACACGACCGTGAGGTAATTTTGCAAGCACCCACGTTCCATTTTCAATTTATGAATCGTACTCTTCTTTCATCAACTTCTGACATATATCAGCTTCTGTACTTACAATGGCTTCTTGATAGTCATTTGGCTCTGGTTGTCCATGTAGAATTGTTAGCATACTGTGGCAGACAGTTTGACGACGTTCACGTAATGGTCTTGAGTTTAGAACAGGTACTGGCTGTATATCAGGAATACATTCGTTAGACGGCAGATCGGCGTTCGGGGTTATATCCATTTGATCATCAATAGAACTGCTTTGATCTTTATAGGAATTAAAGACATTCATATCTTGTTGATTATCCCGTTGATTGAGATTAGATGGGCTAGCAAGACGACAAATGCACTGATCAAGGAAAATCATATCACGAGTAGTCTTAATTTTTCGAGACATAGGATCCCAGTAACGGAAAGATTTGGAAGCATCAAAATTCCCAAGGTAAATGCAGAGGGTACCTTTAGGATCAAGTTAATGTCTATCTTCCTTTTGAATGAGAATGTAAATAAAAGAGCCAAAAATACCCAACCTTGAAACATTCGGCTTGCGCTTGTCCCAAGCCTCATAAGGTGTGATGACAGTGCAGGTGCTAGAGAGAGCACTGTTCAAAACATAAATAGCTCAGTGAACAGCCTCAGCCATAGTTCCAACGGGAGTGCACGATTTGCATACAAAAAAGTTCGAGCTGGTTGGACAATGTCCTTTGTCGCCTTCCTCAACTCCATTATGTTGCAGTGTGCGAGGAGCACTAGTTTCATGGTGAATTCCTTTCTTCCGTAGACATGATTGAAACGTAGTATCTTCATATTCACCCCCATTATCGGTTCGTAGAACAGAGACAAGTTGGTCAGTTTTACAAATGCTTGGAAACATTGAGCAACTTCTGACTTTACTTTAAGAAATCTTAATGTGCGATAGCCAATACAATTATCTTTAAAAGTAAGAAAGTAGAATACATCTCTAAGATATTTAACATTGCATTGGACCACAGAGGTCACTATGTATGAGTTGGCCAATTTTTGAAGATCTGGGTGAAGAACTGCTGGGAAACAAAAGTCTTTCATTTTTCCGAGGATGGAGCCATGACAAGGTGACGTTGATAGTGGAGCATCCTGTGTTAAGGTGAGACCGTCAACAGCTTCATTGGCAGCCATTTTCTTTATGATGTCGTTCTGATGTTCCCAAGTCGAGAATGCCAGTCGGCATAGTTGTTCTTGAATGGAAGGGCTAGTACAGCTACATCTCCATGTTTCCGAGGAACTGAGATGTTCAGATTGCGCAACATTTACTTGGTTGCAAAATAATATTACTTTATAACGAATGAAGTGTACATCCCAACCAAAATTCGTAACAGCAGCTATTGAAAACCGATTGATTCCCAAATCTGGGGCAAAAAGGACGTGCTGGGTAGTCAAATGATGATTTGAGCCGTTTAGTGTAGAAAAAAAACTATGTCTCCTTCTCCAAGCACCTTTACACTAACTCCGCTGATTCCACCAATCGACTGAGATCAGGGTTTAGTAAGGGCAAAAGTTTTGAACATCCATCGTTGACTGCACATGTGCACTGTAGCACCAGAGTCGGCAAACCAGTCCGAGTTGGTTCGAGCTACAAGGGTCATAGCCTGATGTCAGAAAGGAGTAGTACCTTCAGGAATTTTTCCTTGAGGTTGAGCTTATTTCTTTCCAATACGACTGTTTCGACTTAGATGACCTGGGGCGTGACAGTAAGGAAATAAAGAGGTGTAAGATAAACAGTAAACTTTATGATAACATTTCAACATGCTTGCCATCCAAAAGTCAATCAAACGATTAAAACGATGGCCTACACAAAGGGGAAGAAGAGGGCAAAAAAAAGCCAAGACTGTGAAGTCACCCAAAATAAAGCCAAATAAAAACAAACGAGGGAATCGAAGTAGCAAGTAAACAAGATAAACAGTGTTGACGAAGTTATTGATGTTGTTTTGAGTTGTGATTAATAATAATAATAATAATAATGTATTTCACTTAATATAGCGCCTTTTCCATTAACATGATCAAAGGCGCTTTCTTTCCCGACGAGCACGTCGATCAATTACATCTCTAAATGCAACAGTTATTAAATGGGTCTTCAGGCGAGAGCGGAACTGGGCTAGGGAAGACGCAATACGGACATTCTGAGGAAGAGAATTCCAAAGCTGGGGAGCATACGTCTTGAAGGACCGGCAGCCATAAGTATTGGTACGGGACTTCATTGAAATTAGTCTATCACAGGCCAAGCGAGAGGAGACAGGTGGACGGAGGAGGGACGACAAGTAACGAGGAGCCAGACAGTGTAGACAACGATACGTGAGCAGAGCAATTTTGAAATCAATTCTAGTCAACATTAATAATCATTGATTAATAGTCAACAATCAAGATTGAATCATTTAGGCCAAAAAGAGAGTGCAAACTATTCATTCTGTAAATAGTTCCTTTTCAAATATTTTCTTTATGTGACAATGCAACAGGAAAAACACAATGGAGATTCATTTAAAAATAAAAAATTAAAAAATAATCATTTCACATCTTTAAGGTCATGCCTTACCAGAGAGATCACTATGCTGAAGCTGAAGTGTAAACAAATAAAATTAACAAGTAATAAATTTTATTATTATTATTTACTTCATTTGCATTGGGATTTAAAGCAGTGAACTGTACATATTGTTAAAGGTAGTTTGGCTAACACGTAAAGCTTTGAACATAAGCAAATTTTTTTATAAAGGTAAGATTTATTTACATAATTAAATATTAATAGTTTACACTCTGTTTCGCCTAAATGATTTCAATTTTGCAAATTCATAACAAAATCCTCAATGATTTCTTCAATACTGTTCCTGTTTGTTGGCTTCCTACTTCTCTTCCCTCGTTTGTTTTTATTTGGTTTTCTTTTGGGGGATTTCAATTTTGCACATTCATCACAACATCATCAATGATTTCGTCAACATTGTTCCTGTTTGTTGGCTTCCTACTTTTCTTCCCGAAAGAAGAATCAAGAAAAAGAGACCGCGAAGAAACACATCACTGCTAGATGCTAATTAAATTTTTTTTTTTAAATAAGGGTCTATTTATTTATGGTCGTGTTTAAAGAGGATATTAAGGGGAACTGTGATAAGCTAATGTGTAAGTCAAAGGTATCCAACTCCTGAATATCATATTTTTTTAAAATTTGTTATGAGTAATAATGTCAATATATGTTTTTATAAAATTAACCAAACTGGTTGCAGAGAATTACCAAGGCAAACATAGTTCATCCATGATGGAAAGTCAACCATTGTGAGCTGAAAGTTGTTCCCGTTTGATTGGATATTGGATTTGTGATGTAAAACAAGCAAATAGTTAAATGCCACAGCTTTCGTCGCGATAGTAGCCAAAATAATGATCAATCCGTGACTGCTACTGAAAGTGTGAACTATTTTTCAATCCAATAAAAAAATAAGCTATTCCCTTCCCAATAAGTATGCATATTTCTTTGACTTAAGAATGCGAGAGATCCAGTCATTTGCACTCCGGAAGAGCCTGATTCGTCAGCTTTTGAAGAGAAAACATCGCCACTTAAAAGAAAATCAAGAGAATCTACGTCTCCAATTCCCACCACAAATAAAAAGTCGAGACGACCAGCATCACTTCTCTGACCATCTTCGTACTCTACTACAAAATTGGTTGAATATTGTTCTCCTTAACAACAGCCCTCACCTCGTTCAACTGCAGCCAATCATGGTCGTTGTACCCGATCTCAATCAACTACTGGCTCCGTTGCTGGCCTTTTGTGTTCAGGCTCTCCTTCAACTTGCCATTGCTAGGTGACCATCACGTTCATTCTGAATCTTCAATGTCCAGCTTCTTATGCACTCGGTCGAGTTCACGCTCTCCTTAAACTGACTCTGTTGCTGACGGACTATCAAGTTCGCGTTCGCGTTCAAAATCTTCGACGTCCCCCAACTACTCCCCAAAAAGCAAACTTTGGACATTTACCTAGTCTATTGACTATTCTAATCATGTTGGATGAGAAGAATATTGGGAAGTTACGCCATTTAAAGGAAATTAAAAAATTTAAAATGCGGCGTACTTTATTTAAAGAATGATGTTAAGAAACATGGGATTTCATTGAAACTTGGAAAAGTCAAAGTTAGTTCTGTTGGGAAACGGCAACAACCAAAGGAATGGGTTAATATTAGAACAAGATCATGTTATCCTAGAAATTGGAAAGCCAGAAAGTTGGCTGTTAATAAAAGCTATTAATGTAGCGATGAAACTTGCTGCATTAAAAGGAATTCACCAAAAATTATCTGAAGCTGGTGGACTGCATAATTTCCAGAGAAGAGGGGGGGCAATGCTACAATACAGTCTACTCAAATCCCATAGTGGATCCTAATACTCCACAATAATAGGGATCATTAACTTGTTGTGTGTAAAGGTTTTGATTTTGCTGGATCAAACCTTGTGTTGCTGTATGACAAGCACCTGCAGAGGAAATAAACCATATCAACATTTTTTATATGTTGTATAGCTCAGATTGCGAAAACTTACTATAAAATTCTCAAAATTGGGTCAAAAATGGAAGATTGTGGGTAATGTGCTATGACATTTGAGACAACTCTGGTATTTTTACTGAATCCATGGAATTGTATTCGAATACCTTTTCGCTACTGTTTAGTTTAACCACGCAAATGTTTTTCGGGGGCATTTTTGATAGTCTGTCTGTAAACTTTACTGTTTAGATGTATCCTTTTGTAAATGTTTTTCTGACTTGTTGGATAGAGCATCGACTTATTCATCATAAAAAGGACGACCAACAGTGAAATTCCTCATTTCCGTCACTCCTCAAGGTACTATTTCATTCTTCTTGTGAGGATGATCAAGAAGAGATCTGTTAATAACAGAAGACAGCAAACATATTTCAGTTGCAGAAAATAATATTTTTCTAAGAAATATATGATATCTGATATCTTAGGATATGGTTCTTGCTGGCAGAGGGTTTTAATTTAGGGGCAAATAATGGGGATGGTGGGTCAATTGGCCAGTATAGTAATGGACTTTATAGCCGATGAACTTTCCACCAGTGGTAAGGTTGTGTCTGGTTTTTTTGGTGCTTATTTTGGCGCTAATTGCCATGAACCTCGTAGTAGTTTTCATAAACCTTGATCTCAATGCTAACAGGCAACGCCTACATAATCTAGCCTTCGCCGGTTACGTTCTTGGCATAGTTCACTTTTTTTTTAAATTGCTCCGTGACTTACTTCTTGGGAGGGGTTGGCTTTATGCCTTAATTAAGTTAATTCAGTAAACCACCCCCAACCGCAGCAGCAACAACAACAGCAACAACAACAGCAGCAACCATTAATGCTACCAGGGTACGATGGCCCTATTACATCCATGGCAAGAGTCAACATTTTGGTTTTGGTGGGTCAATTGGCCAGTGTAGTAATGGACTTTATAGCCGATGAACTTTCCACCAGTGGTAAGGTTGTGTCTGGTTTTTTTTGTGCTTATTTTGGCGCTAATTGCCATGAACCTCGTAGTAGTTTTCATAAACCTTGATCTCAATGCTAACAGGCAACGCCTACATAATCTAGCCTTCGCCGGTTACGTTCTTGGCATAGTTAACTTTTTTTAAAAATTGCTCCGTGACTTACTTCTTGGGAGGGGGTGGCTTTATGCCTTAATTAAGTTAATTCATTAAACCACCCCCAACCGCAGCAGCAACAACAACAGCAACAACAACAGCAGCAACCATTAATGCTACCAGGGTACGATGGCCCTATTACATCCATGGCAAGAGTCAACATTTTGGTTTTGGTGGGTCAATTGGCCAGTGTAGTAATGGACTTTATAGCCGATGAACTTTCCACCAGTGGTAAGGTTGTGTCTGGTTTTTTGGTGCTTATTTTGGCGCTAATTGCCATGAACCTCGTAGTAGTTTTCATAAACCTTGATCTCAATGCTAACAGGCAACGCCTACATAATCTAGCCTTCGCCGGTTACGTTCTTGGCATAGTTCACTTTTTTTAAAAATTGCTCCGTGACTTACTTCTTGGGAGGGGGTGGCTTTATGCCTTAATTAAGTTAATTCAGTAAACCACCCCCAACCGCAGCAGCAACAACAACAGCAACAACCATGGAGGACCATGGCATTCCAAATTTTGACCTTTTTTTTAATGTCGTCAATCCAAATAAAAACGGGAAATTTTTTTGAAGAGCATCGACTTATTCATCATAAAAAGGACGACCAACAGTGAAATTCCTCATTTCCGTCACTCCTCAAGGTACTATTTCATTCTTCTTGTGAGGGTGATCAAGAAGAGATCTGTTAATAACAGAAGACAGCAAACATATTTCAGTTGCAGAAAATAATATTTTTCTAAGAAATATATGATATCTGATATCTTAGGATATGGTTCTTGCTGGCAGAGGGTTTTAATTTAGGGGCAAATAATGGGGATATCAGCGTCACCTCGGGTCTGATAAACAAACCCTTTTAAATACATGAAAAGCCCGTTGGGCATAAAATGAAGTTCAAAATCAATAAAATTGATGAACTTTGCCGAATTGTTGCGGGCAAAGTACAAACATTCTTGCCAACATCATCATGGATTTTACTGCTGGAAATTTATCCCACAGTGGTTGGATTGTGACTGCTGTATTTTTTGTTGTTGTTTAAGCGTTTATTACTTTACTGCTGATCATTGTTTTTATAAACCTTGATCTCTCGGAAAACAGGGGGCCCTTTCAAAGCTTATATCATTCGCTGCCTACTTCTTTGGCCTTCTTCATGTTTTTTGTTAATTGCTGCATGATGCACTTCTTGAGAGGGGGTGGCTTTATGCCTTAGTAAATAATGTAAATCTGTAAACCACCCACAAGTAAAAGAAGCTTTCCACAATGTAGCTGTTTAATAAAATAACTGGATTAGTGGGTGGATTGCTACTTCATTTTTTTGTCATTGTGTTAAGGTTTATGGCTTTGCTGCTAACAATTGTATTCATAAACCTTGATATTCCTGAGAATAGGGGGGGTGGGCATTTCAGGACTTCGCTGCGGTACTGCTTGGGTCTTCTTAGCATGTTTTTTAAGCTTCTCCATGAAACTCTTCTTGGGAGAGAGTGGTTTTATGTTGTAGCAAGCAAAGCCGTTCTGTAAACGACCCCGGTTGCCGACAAGATACATTTCTTTAATAATCCTGATCGACGTTACATTACATATGTGTTAAACGCGAACTTTGACAACGAAGAAAGAAGAACCTGAAATAATTGTTTTGATAGTTCAGATTAGGATTTCTCATATGAAATAAGAGATAATAAGTTTTGTAATAAAAGGTAATCAGATATTATATTCAAAATGTTGTATTCAAGTTTTAAAAGAATTCAGAACACGACAAAAAACTTGAACATCGGAAATGGGTAAGAAATCCAAACATTGACGACAATTTTAAATGTTATTGTTTGAAAACCATGATACACGTATTAGAAACAATGAAAATGAAGGTAAATAATGTCAAAATTGGTTCTTATAGAGTACACCAATAGTTTGGTTTCTTTAGCTACATCATACATCTAAGATCGTTAAGTGGAAAACAATTGGATGACACTTGACAACGAGAAAGTTTCCCATGTTTCCTTCGAGGAAATTAATGAAGAAAAAATGTTATCAAAGATCAGTGTCGTTCGTTTATAAAAAGGCTGGATATCTACACGTCTATACGTCTAACTAACTATAAATATAGGGTTTGACAAATCGTACTCATTTTTTCAACCATCTCGTGATGGTGGCACCTGGCGAGAGAAAACAGTACCTGTTGGTATGAGATGGCTATTACCTCCCGGAGTTCGTTAAGTGAAAATTGACAACGCACTTTGTTCTTTTTGGCGCAGTTGCTTTGTTTAAAAACAAAATAAAATAAATAAATAAATTTAAAATTTAAAATTTGACTCAACTCAGATTTCAGACGAAATTGAAGTCTTATTAATTTTTTAATTGATTAATTCCATACAAAAATTCTCGAAGAAATAATTTAATTCTTAACCAAATCATTACCTCCGTTAAATTAAATCATTAATCTTCTTTCAGCAAACCATTAGAAAATAAAAAAATCCTCAAGGTGGCCGTCATTGCGATTGGTTGGTTTCACGTGGACATATCCTATTAGAATATCTTGTGAGGTGTAATTGAGTTTTTGACGAATTTTTACAACAGAAAAGAGCTCAAAAACAAATAAATGCAAACACATAATTTCAATTCTTTACTACAAACTAAAGTACAGTATCCTGTATAAAAATCGCGGCAGGCCAGTTGTGGCAGTTAAATGAAAGTTAAATAAGCGAATACATCTAGCGGCTAAAATTGAAATCTTATTTAAATCTTGCCCGGTAAAATACCATTAGTGGTGGCGCAACACATCAATTGATATACTGTGGAAGAAAATGTTTTTTTATGTTTGAATGAATAATTATGAAATTAATAACGGAAAAACTAAATAAAAATAATAATGAATTGAAAAATAGGAGAACTAATTATTTCGGTTTATTTGTAACAAATGTTCGCACATACATCAGGAATAGCAAAAATGTTATTGTTGAGACATCTTTGATTTATAATTGTAAACCAGTTATCATTAATTGTATCCCAGAGCCCAGAGGTGCTATGAATGGTGGCTCCCCAAATCACACGATGATTTAGTTCATCCAGTAAGGTTTTCCATATCTTCTTCATTGGAAAAATGTTCTGAACTGGGTCTGGCCAGGGAAAAAGTTTGAAGCTGGTTTGGAAATCAAACCAAAGCCTCACTGCTCCGCAATCGTCTCTTTTACCACCTTGAGCGACACGCCCAGCCTTTTTCTTTGGGTTCCCAGACAACCAGAGATTCTGAAAGGTGGGTTAAATGTTTGATGTAGGTTCACGCATCTAGGTGTATACCGTCAACTTTTCTTACGAAGCATGGGCCATCGATCGAGATGCATCCTAATACGGAAACACAGCACTCAGTATGCTGCAGTTCCCTGCATTCAAATATAAAACCGTCGGCGGCAATGCTAAATAAATTGGATGTGATATTTTTGTCTCAACAACAGATTAGAAAATTGAAAATATTACCTTAAATATTGCTCGTCCAAAAAAATGACATCCGTCCACGAATTCAAATAGGAGTCGGCATGGGCAACAGCAAAATCAATGCGTGTGTGTTCGTCATTCATTCTTTATCAGCGATTAAAAATGAAATGATACACCTATATCATTTGTTCTCTCCTTTTATAGAGCGCCATTGCGCTAATTTTCCATTGACGAGATCAGTTCATTCGGTTTTATTTAAATGTGTCCCCGAATCAACAAGAGGGTCTTTCAGAAAAAACAAATCTTGTTAATACTATTGGTAAGAAATAATTGCCTTTTAAAGAATTTCATTCGCTATATAGATGTTTAAAAATATCTAATGTAAAAGGTTACCTTGACAGTTTTGGGGTAGAGATAAAGCAATCTCTCAAAAAATTGCCAACTTGTACAAGCAGCAAGTGCAAGAATAAAATAAAAGTGAAAGTAGTTGCAACTTGCAACGATTCATTGATGTCAGCGTCGGGTGGCCTGTATCAATGCGTGATTCAAGAATTTTTCGTAATAGTTCGTTTTCACAATCTTTACAAGTCCAATCAAGTAACACCTGCAGATACTGCCTACCCATTTTGTGCGTATTTCATGGTGTTATTTAAAAGAAATCTTGTTCCAGATGAATATAAAAATGCTCATTAACTTAGTCCTCAAGTCTGATTGTCAAAGTGTTGGGGCTATCGGGTTGAAAAGAATGAAATGGCATCGGCTTGAATATATAATGTTTTCTAACTAAAAAACGGATATGCTTTTGTGCTGAGACTCCGGTGCGACCCATAAACGTCTCTGGAACGTCAACCTCTCTTGAAAGTACAGTTTTGATCCAATAAGTCTTCTTCGCATCGGGTCGAAGAAATAAGGTCTCAAATCAACGACAAGGAATGGTTTCTTCTTTTCTTCGGCCCCTTTCTCGTTGAGTTTGAGGAGGCCAGAACGCAAGTCCTCCAATCGCTGCCTTAAATCATGATTAAACCTGTGGGTTTATATTTTTTGCCAAAGAACGAGGGGTAAAACCTCCTTCACGATTTCTTTGATTTTGAGATCAGATTTATACGGTAAAGAAAGCCCAAGACTTTTGAGGTTCCAGTATAGAAGGTTTTTTAACCCAGTAGAACAAACAATTAAATGTTTGTCATCGCATTTAAAATCGTGTGTAAGATCACTTTGTATTGCCGTTCAAAAATCACAACTTTTTCAAACTAAATAGGAACATTTGGATCAAAAGCAGTTTTTTTTCTGACGACATCATAATCGTTCAGCTTATTTCCATACACCCTAAAGAAGGGGAATCGGTTTCGATTTGCCGTTAATTTTTTTGAAACATTGGATACTGTACCACTGCAAAAATGGTAGCTGGGCTACATTAAAGGTTTCCTCAATGTACCACCTTCTCATACTTTGAACATCGTTGATCTGGTCGTCACTGGCAAACAACAAATGATGTTTCTCCCCTACCACTACCTCAACACAATATAAAACTTTTGAGATATATATCATATCTCACATTTATGTTCAGTATACTGAAATTAACATCAAAATCAACAAAACCAAATAGTAAAAAATGCAAGGGTAACATCGTCGGCGTTCCCATTTTCTACACTTGGGACAAGCCAATTTTTATTTCCTTTTTTTAAAGCAACGTTATATTACATCTGAGAAAATCTATTTTTGACGAGTTAGGAGAACTATGAAGAACTAAATCAATGTTTTTTTCTATAGTTTATACAGTTTAATCATGCCATTTAGAAGGGTGGTAGGGTAACGACATTTTTGAAAAATTCTGATTTCACGAAGGACATTCCACCTCAACCCTCATTACATGTCCCCTGTGAATCGAAATAAGAATCTGATTTCAAGGTAGCTGAAACTTTTATTGGAACAAAATCATAATAATCGCACCGCTGAATTACAGAGAATAACACAGCAACGCTCATCGCACAAAGCTTAAGTGATCAAACTAATACGACTGCTAACTATATAGCAGAAAAATTATGAAAAAAAAAACAATTTTCGATTTCGTCCATGGAAAAGCACCAGACATTTGTTAAGTAAAAGGTTACCCAACGGCTCTATGTTTGTCAGAGAGTATTGTATCAGCTTACATTATTAATGATGGGCTCCGGTATTTAGGCGAATTACTCATGTTTATGAGGAGATATAAATATCATTGAAGATCAAATACTTCAAGTAAAAAATCTCATCAATCCTATAATGTTGCAAGAAAGTCATGGACGTCGTGAACACATACAGACGTTGATTCACTTCCACTAAATTATTACCATTCCAATTGTTTGGTCAGGGGTATGGAGAGAAGGTTCCCAAGCACAATGTCACATTTCATTTATTTTGTGTAACTTTCTGCTGTTGTTTTCAAATTTTTAACTCCTTGTAGTTTCCAGAACTTGCAGTTTGAGTTTTTGATAGTTTAGAAGAAATAAATTAGATCTCTGTAACATCCTTTATAATATTTCATCTGCGAACCATTTATCAAACGATATTTGTCTAAATTTTAAAAAAATGTTATCAAATGTTCTTAAAAATTCCGTTTTCTATAAAGCACCAGAGTGATAATGAATTATTTTACTTCTTGTAAATCAATTTTACTACATGTTTATTGCTTAAAAACGTGGGAATTACATTCGCCAGACAATAAGCTCTGCCGATCAATTTCGATTCATATTAAAATTACAATCCATATTATGCTTTGTGTCCGTAGAATTTCCCTTTACTACCCGTACCAGAAGTAGCAGTATTCAAGTAATCAATCTTATTCGTTAGTACTTAAGTATTACTCGAATTTTTTATTAAAAAATTATTTTTAAATGAACAGAAACTTCGAGTCCGATTTCAACGAAAAGCCTGACGAGTCTGGAGGTTGTTCTGATTGCGGGAAGTAAGGGTGCGTTTCATGGTGAACTTGTGGTGGAGCAGCTCAACTATTTTGTTTACAATAAAAGGATTTTTTTGTTGGTTGAGTAGAAAATTTTAGTTCCACTACTAGATTAACCATAAAATGAAAATTGATCTGAACTAGCAGAAAGCTCCTCCTCTTTCCCCACCCTTTCTGGAAGGTCAGCCGGAAATCAAATTTTTTTTGCAATTACGTCATCTAAATTTCATTTTGATGCTATTTAGCTTTTTATTTTGTTTTTTCTACACATTTAGGAAAATGTTAATGATAAAATAGTGCTATTACTGGCAGTAAGCCAAATGGCTTGCTGGTAGAAAATTTGTTTTTTGTTCCATCCACTAGTGAAGTCAGTTCTATGGAAGATTCATTCGAAAGTGACGAGGACGAAATATCAGTAATCAGATTGATAAAAGAAGACTATCCCAAACACAATGGTTACTTACAGGTTGTTCCTTGTATTGAGATTGTGATTTTTTGAGACATTTCAAAGTCTCGCGCTCTTTTTTAATATGATACTTCATTACTTAAACGTCGAAGAGTTTAGTGAAGTGAAGTGTGTTATCATGGTGGCTCAGAACCTCTTTCCATTGTTGAAATTTTTCTATCAAGATGCTTTAAGAGTGTTTTCTGACAAGTTTGGAAGAACAGAGTCCACTGTTTATCATATTATTGGCATGGTTCGCCAGTTCTTCTTTGATCAACAGTCTAACTTTATTACGATGCCCAGAACACAAAAAGAAATCAAATGTACTGAAGCTGAGTTTCAAAGAAGAAGTGGAATCACAGGGGTTATAGGAGCTATTAATAAGAGTCATTGTCGAAAAATAGAACATGAAATCTTATCAAAATTGACTGCAGTACAGCAATTTTGTTCTGATGGCGATGGTCAAAGGCTGATCGTCAGTTCAGTTACATTTTCGGTGTATCGCCAGGAAAGAATCATGACTCTTTTATTTGGAGACAATCTACCCTTCAACAAAACCTTCAGTCAAATTGTAATGCGTATTTTGATTATCGAATATATCACAAAATTGCTGATTCTGCATTTCTTCTTTTGAAGTGGTGTATTTTTTCTTACAAACAAACAGATGGAGAACACCTTTATCCAAATAGAGAAACATATTTCATTACAAGTTATCGAGCACAAGAATTTTTGTAGAGCAGGCTTATGTGACTTGAAGATTCGATTTAGAAGAACTCAAGATTTGCATCAATCCATCCATCGAGCAGTAAATATAGTAGTAACCTCCTGTGTGCTACACAACATTTGTATTAAAAATGGTGATCTTGAACTTGATGGAAATGGTGCAAATTGCAATGTGAATTCCGAACGATTTCCTGATCTAACTATAGGTTCTTTGAACGAAGGTATTATAAAACTAGACTTAATTTGTGGGAGAATACAACCACCATTTAACAATAGATTGCGGTTTTTTCACTAAATTCTTGTTTTCCCTTCTTGGATAAAAAAAATCCTGAAAAAAATACACTTCGCAGTCTCTGTGGAAAGAAAATCTTTGTTTTTCTTTATTAAAGAATGCAGACCGTTACATCAAGGGCTCTACATAAACAATAACTGATAGCTTAAAAGAACATCAACACAGCAAAAACGTTCAGAACACAACGAACATCTTTAAATGCCAGAGAACCACATAAGCTGTAAATCTAGTCTATTCTTTATTTTTGGCCATTTGTTCCGTAAAGACTTAAAGAAAGTTGTTTCTAAATTGGACAGCATCTTCATGACGCTTCTGCTTGCTTCAGATTCAGCATGTCTCTTATTTTTCTCCTCCCTCTAGGCAGTCCTCTCATATTTGCTGATCATAAGAATTTTAATAACCTTTGCAACGTTTGTTGCTTTGCTAACTTTGGGTTTCTTTGTTTTGGTAAAACTATCGTTGAAGTCTGACTCGTCTTCGTTATCCAAAAATCGAATTTGTCTAACGTGGTCTTTGCCCTTAGACTTTGGAGTCTGACTTGGGTCAACACAACATTCGGTTGTTTCTGGATTACTCAGGGGCAAATTTTCTTTGCTGACTAAAAAAAGGAAAAAAAAGGAATAAGGTCAGTGTTACCATTTCACATAAAGTACCAAGATCAGTTTCTTTCTTTGCATTTTTCCTCAATCGAGTTGGATTTTGCTTCACCAGAGATGAATCACCAATATATTCTGGGTACGCTGCATTTCCCTTTCCTATATGATTCAAACACAGCAATTCACATTTAACTGGCTCGTACGAACTTTAACTAAAACTAGATACATAGAATTTTATCTATCTCATCAAAGAATTGGGGCTTGTAATTGAGAAAATCTTCCTCTCAACTTGTTAATTTGGCTAAAAGAACATACTTCTTGTATTCTTTGTTAAGATCGTTTCATTTCTGTTGGGCTGACTTACTGGGATCAGCTGTGTTTATCTTTATCCTTTTTGATCTAATATGATGGCAATCTCTTGCCACAGGGAATTTCCTAAGGAATTTTTGTGTTAGTGTCACACAGTCTGAATCAAAACTCTCCTACGAGCTCTGCAAGGGTGGAAATAAAGTATTGTATAGAAAATATATAAAATGTAACTATTACAATTTAGCATATATATACTCTAGAAAACTGCTGTAGCTTCTGCATTAATCCTCAGTTGAGTAGTGGATCTCACATTATTCCAGCAAATTTTAACGTTTCTACTGGTCTATTTGTCTTTTTTCGTAAGAGGCAACAGCGAACTAGACGTTGAGCTGTCATCACTTGGATGGAATTTAAGCAATTCTTCCGCAGTTTTTTTTCCTGGTTGTTTTGAAACATTCCTAGCCCTCTAAGATGACTTTTTATTTATTGTGAAAATTGTCAAGATTTAAAAGACGTGATTACTGCTAGTCAACTTGGCCTTCGATGAACGTTCAATACATCTTTAATATTGCCATCGTCAGCTTAAGGGAATACGCCATTCCCTGATTGGCTAGTCATCATCACGTGAAAAACCCCCTTTCCCTACGTATTTTCGTAGGGAAATTAAATTTTGGTCCTTGAAAAAACTGACGTGACAAACATTTGAAATATTACACTAAGCAATGGGACTACGTTTCAAGAAATACCAGCTTTGTTTGCTGCAATCGTCACAGACCAGCTTGAAATGCTTAAATGTCTCGTCAACTACTATCAACCCCTTTTGGAGAAAGACTAGGCACAGACAGCCGATGAAGGTTTTATCCTACCAGCTAGCAGTAATCAAGGTCAAATTGCTGATGTATTCTACCTCGTCGGATCTGCTTGCATAATGTTTGGGAATCCTGGCGCCTTCAATTATGGACTTAGATGTTTGAAAAAGCCGCAAAAATTTGCTTTCCTCCGAACGGAAAGATTGTTCCGATTTTAATTAACCCTCAGTTGGGAAAACAAAAGCTTTTATTCAAGAGTCAGTGTGAAGACCAAAACCTTTAAGATCTTGATTTATTATTGGAAAAAAGCCAGACAATTCTAAAAACACAAGCATTTATCATGTGTGAAAGGATATTGTAGAATCTTGGATCGTGCCCGAATAGATTTATCGTCTATGGATTGTGTGAATTTACCATCATGCAGCCCCAACTAGATTCTTCGCGCTGTTTTATCTCAGCTCTATAGTTTTCATTGAGCTCCTTGGAACCTCTTTCTTCTTGGAACAACTTGTCGTAAAACCAAAGAATTCGTAAAATGTCCTAAATTTAATCATTTTCAAATTGAAAAAAGTACTCAAAGATCATAAATGGATTCAATTCTCACTGTACGAACCGGAGTCAGTACGGAACTTTTACAACCTGCTGATATTGCTTAATTTTTCCTGCGCTTACTTGGTAAAGCTAAACGACCTATTGACCAACGAGGAGACGAAAGCAAGACGCCTTGAAGAAGTGTTAAGCCTGATATCTCTCATTGTGAAACTGATGGAGGAAGTTGGGAAAACAAGAATCCAGAGTAGAAAACTGTCCAGAAACCCATGTAAACGACTACGAACGAAGAAATTCCACGGTAATCTCACTTCTTAAAGCGTTATCCATGCAAATGCATATGGACTTAAATGACTACAAGATAACAATGCTCATGCTTGAAATCGGATGCTCATTTGAAGAATGTCACGTAGAGAGAAGTATTGGATTGAAAATCATCTTAAACCTGTATAAAAATTTCCGTGCCTTAATTTTCGCATTAAAAAAAACGCTGCCGACCAAGAAGTGGGAGGCACTTAACTCTTGCGTGATTTTCTTAACTGAGTTTCTTCAAGATGAAAATTTGAACGGATTGAGTTTTCCAAGTCTTATGCTATGCCTCGAATTTTCTTTCGAGTTGCTCTTGAACATGCACGAAGGATATTTCCCTGTCAACAAGATGGCAATTTCCTCATCTACCTGGCCTTACAATGAAGACTTGAGATTCACGTCAATGGATCGTAGCAGATTTGGCGATTTAAGCATTAAAACTCATTCAGTCACTTCAGATCCAAAGCTGAAGATCTGCTGGTGCAAGAACATCTGGCAGAAGCCAGGACGACAACCAATTCCTTAGAGTAAGTTTCGTCTTGCAGGGAAGTTTTAAACATCCTTGATTGGAAATTTCCCAGTTACTCAAAGAATTCTTCGACCTCGTACAAGCTTTTTTTTCGATCCCGGACAATGCAACCAAATTCAAAGGGGTAATATTAAATATTTATTTATGTAAGCTCTTCTATTTGTACTGTATTTTGTACTATTTGTACTAAACTGTACAAAATGTAGCTGATCCATTTGATAGTAGTGCATACGTGAGGACTGAGGAGTGGGGACTGGAGATCAATTTTTTCTTCGTATTAGATGGTTCTGGTACAGCTGTTTTCACTCCTCATAGTGTCGTGTGTCAAGTTAGACTGTGAGTGGGTAATTTTGAATTATTGAGTCGCAAATTTTTCAATTGAATTCAGATACTCGCCTCCTTTTTGAAAAGTTTTTCCACTGGTAACGCAAGAATCGATCTGCTGTTTTCATACCTAAGAGTGAGTCACTCATGTAATATTAATGAGACTCAAATTTTAAATTTTTTCTGCATCTTAGATGTATTTGTCCCCTGAAGAGATTGCCCTCGCGATGCAAATGACTGGTACAAGTGCTGAAGATCTGTTGGTGCAAGAGCAACTGGCAGAAGCCAGAACAACAACAAATTTCTTGGAGCAAGTATCGTCTTGCAGGAAAGTCTTAAACATCCTTGACTGGAAGTTTCCCGCTTATAAGAATTCCTCGGCTTCATACAAGCTTTTGTGTTCCATCCTGCACAACCCAACAAAATTCAAAGGGGTAATGTTGAATATTTATTTATGTAAGCTCTTCTATTTTAACAACTTCAATTATTCTACAGGAAACGTATATCTGAAGGGGAATGGGATTTGGTGAAGACCAGAATGATCGCCAAACAAATCAAGAGATTGCAATAAACTAAAGGAAAGAAAAGTCCCAGTACCGTCAAATCTGTAAAAACACTCAAGAAAAAACCAATGAATACTTAAAGGATAATATGTAGGTTTTCAGAAAGAATAGTTTTTTTAGGGATTAATATACAGGATTTACTATACTTTGCCGTTGTTATCCTGTCTTTTTGGTCTGTAAGTTGTACCAGTCTATCCATGCGATGTTTTAAAATTCGCGCAACCTAAACGGAAACTTTATACAACTCCTACATCTAGCGGTAAAGAATGAGACCCCACCGCAGATTTTATTATAGCCGTTCTAGTGTCGCAATAGTTTTTCCTGTTCTAGTTTCGTCGCTTAAATATGGACGTTCTAGTGTCGGGCGGGCGTTCTAGTGACGCATTCGAAATCCATCAAGCGATAAAGAAACATTCACCGCTGCAGATTCTTTTACAGCCGTTCTAGTGTCGTTATAGTTTTTCCCGTCCTAGTTGCATCGCTTAAATATGGACGTTCTAGTGTTGGGCAGGCGTTCTAGTGACGCATTCCAAATCCATCTAGCGGTAAAGAATCATTCCCTGCAGCAGATTATTTTATAGCCGTTCTAGTGTCGCAATAATTATAAATGATTTCCCGTCCTAGAGTCGTTGTTAAAATATGAAAGTTCTAATGTCGCAAAATCCGTTCTACTGTCGCAGAGAAATTTAGAGGTTTTCCGTCCTATTGTCGTTACTTAAATGTGGACGTTCTAGTGTCGCTGCGGAATTTAGAGGTTTTTCCGTTCTAATGTCGTGGCTAAAATATGGACGTTCTAGTGGTGGAAGGGCGTTCTAGTGTCGCGTTCTAGTGACGCATTCGATTAGTCCTTGTGGTTATTAGTCCCAATGTCGCTATCCCGTATTTATAGATATCAAACGACACGTAGCCATCTAGCGAGGAAAAACGAACTATTTAAAGACCGCAATCTAGTGATAAAAAAATGAACTATTTATTAGAAAGCAACATCGTTTTCCCCTCCCGGACATCCCCTCTTTTTATCACGCTCTTCAGCTATCAGCTAAAAGATAATTTGAACATTAAAAACATGACATTAAAAAAAAGGTCAACATTTGGAATGCCATGGTCCTCCATGGTTGTTGCTGTTGTTGTTGCTGCTGCGGTTGGGGGTGGTTTACTTAATTAACTTAATTAAGGCATAAAGCCACCCCCTCCCAAGAAGTAAGTCACGGAACAATTTAAAAAAAACATGAGCTAGGCCAAGAACGTAACAGGCGTAGGTTAGATCATGTAGGCGTGGCCTGTTAACATAGAGATCAAGGTTTATGTAAACTACTACAAGGTTCAAGCAAATAAGCGCCAAAATGACCACAAAAAAAAAGCAGACATAACCAGACCACTGGTGGAAAGATCCTGTGCAACGAAGTCCATTACTACATTGGCCAATTGATTCACAAAAAGCAAAATGTTGACTCTTGCCATGGATGTAATAGGGCCATCGTGATGTTTTTGATAAACATGCGGAAAACAATTTGAGATTTATTAAAAATAGGTCGCGGAAAATCCGAGTCATCTCCTACTGCTCCAAGTTCTGAAATCTGAAACAGAAAAAGGTAAATATAATTTTATGCATTCAACAATAAGAATGTGCCAAGATTGAAAGATCATAAAAAAGACGCACAAGGGAGAAAAAAGCGCAGCGCAGCACCTGGCCCTCGGACAAATTTCAATCCATCACAGGCTGGAAACGATCCCAAAGTTCTAGCCCCTCAACATTTAGTTAATCCCCCTCCACCCTATTGTTAAAGAGGAGCTACAAGTAAAAAAAAAACAAAAAAGGGACCGCCCCGGGAGAGTGGGAGAGATAGAGAAAATTATTTTAAAAAAAGTTCCTTGAATATCCCTGATAATTTAAACGGCGATAGTGTACACAAGAATAAACCAGTCAAATAAAGGACTTAATCACACACGCCCATCGAAAAGAAATAAAAAAGAGATGAATACATCTCAATTTTTTAAGCGCCAAGTTCAAAAACAAAAATCCCCACCAGACAACACACGACCCGAACGGCCTACTCACAACACACACACACGACGTCCGCACACACACACAGACTCACTCCCTCACAGCAAGCACGTAGCAGCACGTCTCTCCACTGACGTGTGCCCAGTCTAATCCTCTGGACTCCAAACGGACAGGTTGGGACTTTTCAATTATTTCTCCCTCCTTGTTACAAACAAGTGCCAACAACAGACCCCTCCTCCCATAAACACCCCATGCAGACATACCAGGAACCCCAAAGAAAAAACATAAAAAAAATCGATTTTCTTCCTATTCGGTACCTTCCAGTGAGAAAAAATAACTTTGGAATCTCGAAGGGAAAATAGGAATGACTCAGCATTTGATTGTGTGGTCTTTCTCTCCCTTTTGGTAAGGGACGGTGCCTAAACTGCTCTAGACGGACTCCTAATAACATCCACCACCACCAACTTTAAATACAAATGGTTGCGTGTGTGGAAAGGCCCATGTCATTAGTCAAGCCAAGCAGCGGCAGTAAGTAGTGTGGGATAGGTCGTTAACACCGGCCAGGATATTTCGAGACAAGTCAGATGAGGGCGGAGGAGAAAGCTGATAGGATTCCGCGCACTCTCAAGTATGCGATGATTACCTTGAGTAGGGCATTTTTCGTGAGCTTCTGATTGACCTCGGGTCGGTTGGTGATGTTCTTGGCTCGGAAGGCGTAGTCGAGGGTTGATAGAGTCTCCTCCAGGTTGGCGGCCGCTGGCGAGATGGTGGCGATGATAGACGTTTTAGTTCGGCCGCCCAGAGAGTCCTGAAGCAAGTGTGTCAGTTTCGACTGACTAAATGATTCCAAGAGAAGAGAAACATTTCCATTATAACGTTATTAACGCGTTGAATGACGCATCCATTTTTGTGGCCGTAGGGCGCAGTCGAATCATTCCGTTTAAATTATATACCTGTATGGGATGTGTGAAGCACGCTCGACGAGGGAAGTGATAACACGACCAAGTGTGAGCAATGATTGATTAATATATCTGGCTTTACGAGCTCGGCGTTCAACGGCCCCAGATCGACCAATGTTCTCACTCCCGGCCAAATCGACCAGGTTCAGTTTGCCAATCTTCATAGGCTCCTCGCCGTCGTTGTTCTCCTTGATGTGAACAGTGATGGAGAAGATGGTATGCGAGCGACTCGAATGGGCATTCATTAGCGTGGCTATTGTTTGACGCTTAAGCGAGCCTTTAGCCAAAATACTGTAAACCTGTAAGATAAATAACCATGAAATAACAGATGGTAAACAACGGACTTAAAGCAGCCTTAAAATGTTGAAATGGAAGACAATAGAAACCAGGAAAAACTCACTTCGTTATTGTTGTGCACAGTTACCTCCTCCATGCCTCGGATAATGACTGAGCCCTTCTTGGTTGCGTCATCATACAAGCTTTAACAAATTGAAAGACAAATGTGTTTTTACTAAACGGTCACAAAAATGATTAGGATAATGAAATGAATGACTCACCAAAGTTTTGTAGTGTCATCAGTTCCAGACAGCAAATCATAGATGTCTTCATTGGAAATTTCAATAAATGAAACACGAACTGTACCATCAACTTCTTGAATCCTCAATTCATCGAACAGATCTGACAGTGTTCTAGGAATGATTCCAGAAAATGAGTCCTAAATGAGTTAACAAACCAAAATTTAAAACAAAGTCTTAACCATGAACAAGTTCTGTTTTCGAAAAACTTACTATCTTGCATGAAGATGACAATTTGTCACGCCTATCACCTTCCATGGTGAAAGTTTTGCCTGCTGTCCCCGTTGGTCCATATGCAAATACAGTGCAGTTATAGCCTGCCAGCACTTCATTCACCAATGGAGCGGCAACAACTCTGTAGACATCAATTTGCTTTGCAATGCTTCCAAAGACCCGATCAAAGCTGAAAGATTTTTTTAGCGAACTCTTCTCAACCACCTGCACTTCTTTCTTGTTGCTAGTTTGAGTTTTAACCACAATGGGTGAACGGGTTGCTTTCTCTTGCGAGCTAGCAGGCCTTGAAAATTTGCCATGGAAAAAATAACGTTATGTTGAGTAGCAAAAAGACAGTTAGAAAAATAAACGCCCTTACCGAACTCGGACAAAGACTTGGATATTCTTATTTTTATCAGACATTTCTGTGCGTTTCGCTTCGCTCATAATCTGAGCACAACCCTTGCAATTTTAATTAAATCGAACAAAGACTACGACGAACTTTATGCAACGGTCATCTAATCGAGGCGACTGAGGGTAAAATTAAGATGGCCCCCGGATTCAGGGGTTGAGCTATTGGCCCCTGCCGCTAGGGGTACTACGGGGAAGGGCCGCGCCTACCAGGCTGAATTTTTATTTCCTAAAATCAGAAGATAAAAAACGACAATGTCACAATCTGACAAATAATAACCATTAATGATGAAAACATAAATTTAAATTGTATGCCTTCGATAAATAATTAACTGAAACCCCCCAAAAAAGAAATGGCGATTGACACTGACGTCATGGCTTGTTCCTTTTGACGGGCCAGTACCCTACACAGTTTAAAAATAGCAAAACATGTACATGTCGTCATAATTATAAATGGGTCAAATCTGATCCGATCTGATCAAACAATATTCAATGTAAATCTTTTTAAAAATTAAGAAAAATAAAAGAGGAATGATGGAGGGAAAAAAAATCAAAAGTGCAGCTTTTTCAGGGCTATTTAACCTGGAACAAACAACACAACTCATTTAATAGGTATGAAACATTGATTTGGAAACAAAAATAAGAGTCGATTTGTTTAGTAAATTTCTGGCCATCACGTGGTGCAAATAAAATGTGGGAATATTGCAATTACAAAGTGAAATATTTAAGTCTAACGAAATTCATTTTTGGGTGAATCGCAGAGAGTAAGGAACCGACCTCAATGGCGGTCGCCTGCCTAGCACAACAGAGAAAAATGAAAAATCATTTTGCAAAAATATTGATTTGATATTTTGCGACGACACATGATGAAAACACCTTTAAATAACAATATTAAAAAATATAACTGGCCTGTAAATAAAATATTTAACGTCGGTGTGTATGAACGGCTCTCGAGAGGGTGTCGCGTGAGTTGTATTTCTTCTAGCCACTCGAAGCCCCAAAAGTGGATAATTGGATGGAACAAAAATGAAATAAATTACACCATTCGATAGTAAATTTTCTTGCCGACAAGAAGGTATAATTAAAAAATAAATTGTTAAAATTATTGCAACAGCGACGAGCAAAATAAGAGGAGACTAGTCCAGGGGTACGTAAAGTGAAGAATCCGGATTCGGATTTAGTTCGGACGGATTGCCGACAGAGGGTTTGCAGAGGCATGTAGACACTAGAACGTATCACCACTAGAATCCTTTAAGAATCAGCATTTCTTTCAAGGATTGATGATTCTTGAATCTCTTCCTTGATATCTTTACAGGGCCCGCAATCGCAACAAAGTTTTCACGTAGCCATTCTCCATTTCTTTTTTATTTTCCTAATTCAAATTGTTCGTTTCTTCTTTTCTCTCTTTCGGCTCGGATTGAAGTATTTTGAAATCTTTAATCATGAGTCTTGGATCATCTTCTTCTGAAAAGGGTTTTTTTTTATTTCCAGCCTTTGAAAGGTAGCCTACTTTGAAATAAATTACAACGTCGAGGTAGTTGTACCATCGCCAAAAATACTCAAGGAAATCGCATAACTTCTCAATATTTTCACATCCTCCTTGATTGAAGTTTTGCATTGTTCTAAGAGATGGTTTCAGTTCCGACCGAAATATGTCCCTCGCGTAACAGACCTTCATTCATTCATAATTAGTTGGCGCTATGTGCCGATAAAGAAATAATTGTCATAATCGTAGAAATATAATGCAGTGTACTTGCGAGAGTACATCACGTTTTCTTCGCTGGGATACACTCAAAGAGACGGCCAGTCAGGCATCAACATGACACACGAAATGAGGTAATGGAAGGACAGGGAAGAAAGAAAAAAAAAACGCAAAATAGAATAAGAATGATGAGAAACGACGCTGTAACGTACAATCGAAAGAGAGTGGTGGAAGGGAAATGTTTTTATATACAAAATAATTGCCAAACGATTCTGTGACACAAGATGTTTCGTCTCAATCGACGAAGTTCTTGAGAGACAACACTATGTAAAATGAACAGCATTTTGGAGAAAGAAAACGCTCTAGACTGAATGGATTTCACGCCATCGTCAACCACATCAGTCGAGGCCAATACATTTTCTCAAATTGATTACATTGGTCGCCTCCAAACGTAAAAGCTCCTATCCATTTACAAACTGAAACATAAAATCGTTGACACGCGCACACACACACGCATACTCAAGCATACACACACACATAAGAATGAAAACAAATTTCAAATATTTTGTCAAAATTGTCATCAAATTTCAAATTTTCTCTCTCATGATTTCGGGAGAGAACGTTCGGCCGGAGTGGGATCTTTGCCTCCTCCCATCGAAGAGTACATGGAGGCGTAAGATCCTAGCGAACTTAATCCAGGCAAACCACTTAATCCGGGAGGAAGTACCGGAGCCAAGGCTGGTGGATACCCGCGCTGGATCATATCTTTATAGGCTTGAGCTGTTACTTCGGCCGCCGCACTTGACTGCATCATCTGCTGGTGGTGATGATGATGAAACATGGCGGACGACGTCGGCGGATGGTGAAGCTGTGGGGGACCTGCAGCGGCTGCAGCGGCCATAAAAGCTCCGGCGCCTACTGGAAGGCTGTACATGTGCGACGAGTACAGCGATGAATAGTAGGATGCGAGTGCCGGATCCAGTAACGGCGGATAGCCAGCGTGAAGGCCGGCTGACGAACTGGATGTGGTCGGTTTACTGGCCCCGGAAGACGATGACGATCCGCCGTAATGCGACGACGTCATTGTTGGTCCGGATTTGGTCATTGATGAGGCTCCACTCGATGACGAGGCATTCATGGTCACTAAACTATCAACCATTCGTGGATAACTTTGTGTCTGTGGTTGTTGTTGTTGTTGCTGTTGTTGCGGGGTAACTGAAACACGATCCATCCGCATCATCTCTTTTTCTTTCCGGTGCCGAGAGTTTGAACTTGTCTCTTCTTTGACGAGAGGAACAACCGAAACAGAGTGGCGTTGTGAGTTTGAACTACTTCCGGCTCCGCTGGATATTTTACCCTCAGCGCCGCTGCCATCGATTTTGACGTTGAGGCAAATCGATACATCGCCGGATCGAGGTGAGTTGTTCCATTGTTTAGATAGACCTGGAAGTTTATTTTGTTGGTGGCCGCTCAAATCCAACAAAGGTTTTCCATTGACTTCAATGTGGCTGGAAGAATGAGCGGGAAACGGCTGCTGTCCTTTTCTGCTGGAATGATGATCTTCCTGTTTCATATTGTTAATGGACCGGCTAGTCAAATCGACCAGTGGAATGGCGGAGGATCGTGCCGGGGGGACTTGTTGAGATGTCGGCATAGAACAGCGAGATAGCGAATGGTTGGCCTGGGTTGGTGCTGGCGGAGGTGGAGCAGGTCGAGGTGGGGTGATGTTTTGCAGCGGAGGTGGTCCGGAGTTGACAGCCGGAGGAATCTTGTTGTTATTGATTGCAGGTGCTGGTTTAGAGTGAGCAGCCGGAATGGCAGACGAAGATCCAGCGGGAAGAGTGTTGTTTGTCGTGGTTCGATTTCTTTTGATGTCCAAATTGGGATCGACGTAGATGCGACGGGATGGAACAAAGATGGACGGAGTAGCTGCGGCTGGAGCGGGTGGTCTCAAAGTCAATTCCAGCATAGCGGCAGCGCTTGCTGGTAAAGGATTGCCGCCCGTGGCTTTATCCGAAAGCATCTGTGCGTACCACTGGCGCAGCTGCTCCGAAGCCGGAACCTCTCCGGCCGGAATGCTGGGCAGAGTGATGGGCTTCTGACTATGAGCTGGTGGTGGTGGTCCCAATCCGGCTCCTTGCGCCGACGAACCAGTCGGCTGCTGTCCGCCCTTGTTTGCCTTTGGACTATCGACCACAATCTTTTGAATAACTGACGGTCGGCGGATGTCTCCGTCTTTGGTCACTTCACTACTTCCCGAATGGATTTTAGATTCTTTGATGCGATTCATTTTTGATCCCGAAGAATCCAACTGCTGTGCGTATCGAGCCAAATCTCCAAGTGCTGAAAGTTGCTTTGCATCGCCGGTAGCTGCCGCTGCTGCTACGGCGGCCAACAAATTTGCTGGATCGCCAGCCGCCATCAATCCAGCCAGATTCAAACTAGACGATTCTGTCATCGCTTTCAAACGTTCCTTCATCTCCGTTGGTACCTATTTTTGGCAAGGAATAAAAAGTAAATTATGTTAGATAATTATTCACTTCCGGCTGTTAAACCCCAAAAAAGCGCCCCAAGCAAATTTGTGTAACTAAAAAACACCTAGAAATCGGACGGATAGGATCAGGGTGCAGACAAGCACACGCACACAGAGACAGAAATCCGAAAAGCGATATTAACAAGCAATATCCCCAGGGTGAATTATGTCCACACCAAAAATAAGTTTCTGTTCATTTTAAACATGAACAACCAAAAAACGTGGTCTCGGGCGGGAAAGGTCATATATACAAGCACACCAAAGCTCAAGATTTCCGGGCTTCCGGAATCCAAAAAAAAAAAAAAAAAAACGACAAAAACGAACAAAAAATAAAATTTGCCCAGGAATTTGTTTTTAAAAATGACACGGGAGCCTATCTGACCTCTGAAGAGAGGGAGTCGTCGGCTGGACGAGTCAAGTCACTCCGCACAGCCATTTTGGCGATAGGTTGAGACGTTGTAGGAGGATGCGACAGAATCATGATTTCCGGCTCGGAATGGACACCATCATCAGGTGTTTCCGGAGGCGGCGGTGGTGGCGGTTGTGGATGTCGGACAATAACGGAACCTGGTAATGAACTCTCGACAATCTTTGGTGATTTAGAGGTCTCTTCCGCCGAGGGCGGTAGGCAACTTTCGACGATCCGCAACCGATCCATCCGTCCTACTTCCGTACCACCACCACCGTTAGATGGCGGCTGTTGGTTCTTGTCCTCCTCATCTTCAACGTGCTCTACCGGCGCTGCCGCGAGCTATTCAAGTGCATTAAGACAGTTTACCATCGTGACGTCATACAACTTTCTCTCTTTTCACATTTTTAATTCCATCGAATGCAATTGACCTATTTTTCTCTCCTTTTTTTTTCCTTGTTTCTTTTTTCTTTTACGTCGATGTTTGAAAATGTTAATTTTATTTACCTCGAATGGCAGATCAGAAACATCAGAAATTTTGCGCTTCTTTGGCGGAGTAGCGACGGAAGTGCTGGCCATTGTGGATTCTTCCGCCGCCAGTGACATGGCATGTCGTTCATACGGCAACAACAACCTACGTCAATGACGGTTAAAGCTTTTTTATTATATTGGTTTTTTGGGGTTGTCGTTTTACTTTTCATAGTGACGTCGGGTGCAAGTGGCGGCGCTGGTATTGCTGGGATGTCCGCCCAGCTCGATGTAAATCCCTTTCCATTGTTTATTGGCCACGGCTGCTTCATAGCCGCCCGCTCGTTGAACTTTTGTGTAAAACAGGAATAAATCCACTGCGAAATTAAGCAAACAGATATTGATTAGACATTTTCCAAAGGATATCCCAAAATGATAGTAATACGTTGTTTGAATCCTAAACTGGGCAACCGGCCAATAGGCGTCCCTTGTCCAGCCATGAATTTGTGCAGTTTCTGCATGAATACTTGCTCTCCCTTGGGTCGATCACCAGCTCGGTAAGGAGCAGGAACATTACGAATTCCGGGCTTCATGGGGGAATCTTTGCTCTATTTAAAACAAAAGATATTTCAATTGAATTAATCCGATTAAATATTTCTATTATTATTTTTCTTTTTTTACTAACCCTGGATGATGAAGTGACGGTGCTGACGGATGATTCCGACTCGTTGGATTCTGATCCGGGCGAATGGCTTCTCTTTTTGCTGCGCATTTTTTTCGGGCGGCCCTTCCATTTGGGTGCTAGAACAAATGATAAAATGATATAACAGCGCTCGATTGAGTGCTAGTGCCGTTCCGTCATTAATTACCGAGATGATTGCACAAAAGTTCATGGTCCTCGAGTTCTGGGTAGTCAAAAGTATCTTTACAAAAGACGACGCGAGTGTTTGGAGACGGAGCTGCCCGTCCGCCAATGGCTTCGACCACAGCTTGGCGCATGTAATCCGTCTGGTTGTGCCCTTCCAGCCGCTTTAATGTCGACCGATAGCGACAGTAAGCCGGATAACTCAATACTAGAACGTTGGACGAACTGGCGTCACCTTTTAAAAGAAAAAGATGTTAAAAATAATAAGTCAAAGTTATCAATATATATCAAAGTTATTAAACATTCGTGTTTAATTAAACCACGAAAAGTGGAAAATCAATATCAAGTTCGTTAAAACTAAAAGTTGGGCAAGTACAACTTGGTAGAGTAGAATTCTTGCTTAATTGGGTTCAATGAAGTTTGTTGACGGAACAAAGTTCACTTTTCCATAATTACGGCAAATTCAAAGTTGACTCGACTACAAAATCAACATATGAACTTCTTCTCACCGATGGCTTGTTTCTCCTTGATGACGTCGCGCATGTCCAGCACGCCGATGTTGGATCCAGCAGCCGGAATAGCCTCCGTCGAATCTGCCTCGTCGGGCGAATCCGGTGGAGATGGCGGCGGAGTAGGGCAGTGGCGCTCCCAGACGGAAGGCAAGCCCTTCTCCCATTTGACGTCGTCCACCAGCCATGTCGCCAAATCGGAAACTTTCAAAACGACCTTTTCCGAGATGGAAACCACCTCATCCTGAAAAAATATATTCCCAGAAAAGAAAAATTAATAATTTGTTTTTGTTGAGTTAAATCAATCGCTAGGTGTCGTGAGAATCCAACCGGTCGTGACAAAAGAAAGTTGAAGCTCACGGTCGTTTAAAAAATCGTGAACATAATGAGGTCAAGATGGAAATCTGTCATGTACTGGAACCGGATCGAAATTCAACACCATTTCCTTTCTGATGGGAATCATTGTCGTTTATTTTGAAATGCGAGATATTTAACCACCGTGGCGGGAGTTGTTGCTTATTCATTTCACCTCATTAATTCGAAAAGCAACAAAACAAAAATGGCACCAAGACTCGCACAACATTCCAAGGCTGCCTGTATACATATTGCGTAGTCTACATAGTTTAATGCTCGGTTGCCAGAGTAACTGAGATCGATAATAGGTACTCTATTCAAAAGGCAATCATGGAAATTGTGCCAGCCAAAAATTGTGATCCGGATAATAGAGCAATCGACTTAAAAAATATCGCTAATGCTGTTATCATCATTGTATAACCTACACAACAACACACAGATAACAAAAAGAGAAAAGTCCGCCAGCCAGCGTATGATAATGAAGGTTATCTCATGACGACCCTAATAATAATTCTTTTATTTTTGAGAATAATCAATTGCCAAAGCTCTTTATGGATGGTCGATCCATCGATCGTCGTCGTCGTCGTCGTCGTTGGTCGTGTATTTCATATGTGCGCGATAAAACGAGATGAGAAGCTCGACGATAGGATGAAAAAAAAAGAGGTTCTTGGAGAGCCCTGTAAAGGGCTGTGCGTGCTCCGAATACCACTAAAGGGCTTTTCTTATTTATGGCAAGTATATATATACACACACACACACATACACAGTAGTTGTTGGATCCAAAGATCGATCCATGGAGAGGGGAGATCCATGGCGGAAGGTCCAATCAATGAGGTCCATCATCCGTCATTGCGATCCTCGTTTTTCCTCTCATTACAACTTTAGAGCCAATCTCCTTCTTAATCAAGATTTACAGCGGTCACGCTAGTCGCAAGTGATGGATCCAAAGTTTGAAGAAGGAAACTTTGCTTTCTCCTCAGTTATTCAATGCGATCAACATGATCGATAACACTGTCATGCAAAATAATGCCAACTTAATCATCATCTACCCCTGATAATGTTGCCATCAGCCACTAGATGGCCAAACACCAAGTCGGCGAATTTTTACAACTCGTTGCACCGAATGTTGAACCGTGGCTATTTAATCAAGAGGCGCATTAAAAGTTAAAAGAGTGTGTGTGTGTGTGTGTAGAGTTTGAGATAGTGGAACTCGTAAACGATGACGCTTCTTGGATCATATCGATTAGTTTTTTGTATCCACGCAACTTGAACGCTCGACGCTAGGTGGCAAGGCCAGTCAAACTTAAATCAAGACGGAAATTTTAGCCCTCAGGGCAAACAAGGCTCTATTTACTATTAAAAAATGTACATTTTCGACCGTCATAAAAATACACGTTCTCTTTTCCGCCCCAAAAGAGACCCGGGGCCAGGTGCTCCCCCCCCCCCTTCCACAGTACAACACGACGAGCAATTAACATGTGTGCTTGGACGACCAAGGGCGCGGTTTTTCTTTTAGTTGAAAAATAAATAACATTTGTTCCGTCATTTTCTCTATTATTCAATGATCAAAGATGCGTCCAAACGGATCTGCGCCACCATCCGGCCAGAAACATTTATTTAAAAAAGAGAGAAAAGAAGCTTGGCCCTAAGGCAGTGATTTAATCTCCAGGAAATAACGGATCTGTTTTACAACTCCCCCCTTTTTTCTTCCTTTCATAGAATGTGTCCTTCGAATTCAGTAAATTGGGTTTCGGCTGCACACACACAAGTTTTTGAGTTTTGGGTTGTTGTTGTTTTATTGGGAGGAATGCAAATTTCGCCGGGGTGAAAGTGACTCAATTTGAGACAAGTACTAAAAATTTCCCTTACATGGTGTTGGGGCTTTTCAAAACCAAAGAGCAACAGCAATTCTTGTGAATCAGCCGCCAGGCGTCGTCACCCAACTCGTTTTGCCAGTTTAATAAAAGGAAAACATTTGATCGGATCAAAAGTTATTAAATTCCGTCCATCCGGATTTTTCTCAGCCAAAATGTGACAATCGTCAAGCGCAATTGAAAATGATAATCGAGAGAGAAAGAGAGAAAGAGAGAGAAGAACATGTGTATGATAATTCTTCTTCATATAAGAGAATCGTGTCTGCGTAAAGATCAATAAAATCCCCTCGGAGTTTCTCTGGTATGAATCTCATTAATTTCAATTGGATGCGCCCCGTTGCAATGGCTGCATTTTAATGCCCCGCGTCAAGCGCAAATCGATTACAATTCTCAATATTTAATGGAAACACGCTGAAACTCGAATCGATTGACACACACACAAAACTACAAAAGTCGAAACGAAAATGAATCTAATTGCATGGCTTCGAGAGATGGCGTTAGTGTCTAACACTCACACACAAAGTTTCACTCCCCCCGGCCATAAGGCTATGTGTTTATCCTGTCCCCTTTTTATTTTTATTTTCTACCCCAGGCATACGCTAATCATTACCAGACCGTATGAAAACTAATGAGATAGTCTCTCTCTCTCTTGAATGTATCGATACAGTAGGAAATCGATGCAAAATAAATAAATAAAAAAGTTCAAAGGGTCAATTTCATCTGACGACATTCCGTGAAATCGGTGCCACTCGCAATTGACCCACTTTGCAATGCAAGTCGGATTTGCTGAGCGTGGAATTCATTTCAAGGTCATTAAAGGGTCGTTGGTAAGTTGAGTTTCAAAGTTCACTTGTATAGAAAGGGGGGAGGGGAAAAGATTGCCCAAAAAAGATTACAAAAATATATATGTCCCCGAGACTTTGGGAGAGAATCGTGTGTGTGTGTGTGCGCGTTTACCAATATTTTAACGACAATATTCTTTTTTTCTAAAATACACTACGCGCCAATCGTAGTCGAGGGGCGTGTCCAACTGGGCCGCGCACGGAAGTTGGGCCGGCGCCTGGTGTTTCGAATCCAACACTGGGCGCCGAATGAATTCCGCGAGAGACACACACGCACAAACTTGCTATCTGTGTTCATTTCACCTTAATGAAACTCGAGGTATGTCGACGACAAGAGAGCCTATCAGAAATGACGTTATTTAAGATGGTACGAGTATCATCAGATGATTGAATTAATTACGTATCGATCGAGCTGCAGTAGCGCCACCACTACCAACCCCCATTCGTCATCCATTATTCATTAGTGCTGATCATGTAAATGTCTCTTGGATGCTTGCGCAACATTTCGCGCGCGACGGCATTTCGAGATGATGCAGCTCACGACAGCTCGTTAAAAAATGTCGTTTATTTCAAATGTGTAATCGAAAGCGTACTACAACGTTATCCTCCCCTCCGTTTTCCCTAGATCGATAGACAAGTAACATATCGATGATTGAAGAGCCAATCCGAAGAGAGCCAGTTATTAGGGGGCAGTCAGGCGGTAATTCATTTAACAACAGCTGCTGCTCCCACCACAGCCGCCATATTCCGGATCGATTTCAAAAAATAAAAAGTTATGTTGCCAAATGAGTCATTTTTATTTATTCATTTTGTCCCGATTATGACAATGTTATTTTTTTCGCAGTGAGAGAGAGAAAAAAAGGTATGGAGTGTCATGGCCGCCGAGGAGATTAAAAATAAAGCCACTTCCTTTCCAAACTAGCGTAATCGCATAATAGCATTATCTCAGAGAACCGTTGCTGTTTCCAACATCTGTTGCAACAACACGAGTAAACTTCCAAGGTCAATTAAGGTTTAGAGAGCTCTTGTGTGTGTGTGTCTAAATGGAGTGGTGGGATGTAAATTCTCTCATAGAAATTCAATTAGCTTCGATGAATTCCGTTATCCCCCCCCCACCACCAATACAAAATGGAACATGGCAACTTGCCAAGGCCGAAAAGGATTTCACCAGAAAAGTTATGCATTTTTCATCGTAAACATGGATGAAACTAAAGCCATTAAATTGGGACTCTTTTGTTCATCAAGGATTAACGACAAGAGGGAAAAACACGAAATGAAGTGAATAAATAAAACAGAAAAACCCCATCAGCTGATTTCAAATATTGAATGAGCGTCGGGTGATAAGATAGTGTGGTGTGCGCCTGCCTGCCTGGAGGTCGAGAGGGGGGGGGGGGGGGAAATGCCCTCCGGGCGACCATTGGGCAACTCTGGAAAGACTCTTGAGAAAATGTGAAAGAGCCTTTTAAGGAACCTTTTAAAAAATAAAAACGGTTTCAAATTTATCAAACGTCGTTTTTCGCTGCTGCTATGTTTGTTCATAATAAATGAGACATTGTTGTTTTGAAAATGACCTATTTTCGTATCGAATATCCGAACTTTGCTCTCTTCTCTGTAAATTGTTAATATTGGAGCGAAAAACTCGATTTGTTTCCATCGCGCGTACATCACATGCCAGATAGTGGGAGGAGCTTGAGTCGAGAGAAAATGTCGGATCGCGCAATTGGCTGAAGTTGTAGGGGTTCGATTTGAATACGCCAGGCAAAATCGATCCGTCATTAATTTTCACTTTCTCTTATTGTGCAAAACTTTGGTAATTTTCCGGAATTAAATTTTAAAAAATAAAAAGTTTGTGGTTGCTATGCCAAGTAAAAAAAAAGCCATAAACATTGGGCTTCATATTATTAACACGATATGTTGTACCCCCCTCACTCTCTCCCCTCTCTCCCAAAAATCCCATTCCACCACTTCAAACCGTTCATCAGACCCTACACTTTGGACTAGTATTCGCTGCAGACGACGCACATAATAAGAAAGCCCACCTGCCCTAAGGCCAATCAATCGATTGATATGGAAAAAAAGTATTGACGCCAAAAGAATTGATGTTAACTCGTTCAACAACAATCGTCGTTGCAGAAAATAATCAAAGTTAATGATGCATGTTTAGAGAGTAAAATGTCAACAAAATGAAAAGTTGTGTTCGACATTGACGGATGGGATCCGAGTCGATTAAAAATCAGGAAACGTCGCCATGTTTACAGTTGCCTAGATTGGATCGTCGTTGTGAAAAACGGGGCCGTTGCTGAGCTGATAAGCCGCACCCATCTTGGTTCGACACGCGCTTCAAAGTTATTTCGGGATTTCATATTACGTAATCATTTACTTGGAAACCGCATTTTCGCTTTAATCAAAAGGACGACGACGACGACGTCAGGTTGAAAAGCCAATCAGCAACTAATGAAAATGACGCAGTCGTCGTTTCAAACTTTTAGGCCCCCCCGTCAATCAATAATCCTATGTGAAACAATCAAGATTCCCGCTACTTGACGACGATAGAACAGCTGTTTGACAACTACTAGTAGTAGAGGGGGGGTGGGGGAGAAAAGCTGGCCCATTGTATTGCGCCAGCGCCAGATGCATTTCATATTTTAATTCCCCCCCCCCTTCCATCTGCAGCGCCATCTTGGGTCTTATTTTTTATTATTCGACGAATTGTCGTTTTGATGAAAATGGACGTAAAAAAACACAAGGAATTCAATAAATCAACTTGAATAAAAAAGAAAATGCGTTGAGCAAGCACACACATGACCGTAATACTATTCATATTTGGCAACGGCGTTAATTGATTCCGTTTCGAAAGTCAGAAGAAACACTTCCGCTTGTGAACTGGTGGAATTCACCTTGAAACCTTTTTCCCCAGCTGAGAAAGAATGTTCCAACATTAAAAGAAAAACAGTATTTTTTTTTTCCTTTTTATAATGACTGTAGTTTAGAGAGAGTTTGGCATTAGCGCCATCTTTGGGCATGTGCGGAAACTCTATGCATGTGCCTCATTCAAATACACATCTCAAAAATGAGTAGAGAAAAATGATCACACACACAGAGCAATTCAGGTTTTTCTCTTTTTTCTAACCTGGAAAATGAATCGTGTCAATAGTTTACGGTACCTCTCCATGTTCTTCATGTCGTCCATCGGGAGTGTTTTCGGGCAAAAAGTACAGCTTGAGACTGGCCAGCGGCGATGAAGAAGATGGTTGATGATGATGATTATGCCCGTTGTTGTGAACGGGAAACTTTTCGTCCTCCCACAATAATTGGAGTTCTCCTATCGAGACGATTTCTTGATCCGTCCACATTTTGACAAAGAAGAAGTCGCCCAATGCCAGGACACGTCGATGACATGATTGGCTGGACAATTTCACCGCTTTGTACAAGGTGTAGGTCCCATGTTGGCCGCATGATGCCCCGACCCATTCAAATCCAGATGATGAATCTCCTCCATCCGTGGTGCCATGACAATCACCCATCACGCTACCATTATTACTACCATTGCTGCTACTATTGCTGCTACAGCTGCTGCTGCCCTGATGGCTCAACCCGTTGTGCTTGATGGCCGCCATTTTTCTACTAATCACGTCCAAATTTGTTTTCAATAGTTCATAATAGCCATCTTTGATTTTTACAAATACTTTTTTTTTCTTTTCCCCCACTCACACACGTACACACATACACCACACACAATCACATGCACACCGATAAACTCGTCGATTGGTTAGTTCTTTTTTTTCTTTTAAATTTAATTTGTAGATGATTTCATTAATAAATATATATAAAAAAAACGGGCGTGACTTGCGTCGTGTGTAACCGGCGTGGCTTAAGTCCCGGACTCGACTGGGGATGATCTACACACACATACACATACACGGGGGTATATACTACAGAGAAAAGAAAGAAAAATGTTCAAAAAGAGGGGGGAAGATTTGAGACTCCGCCTTGGTATTGGTGATGCTCCGCCTTTCGATGGGTGAGCAAAGGGAGGAGAAGGCGGGGCCCAACGGGGCGATCGAGAGAGATGACACTATGCGTCAAGTCTACCGTTGGCTCACCCATCTAATTTGTCTCCAATTGTTATGTTTCGAAAGAATGTTTCCGACCTTTATTGAAATGTCGGCCATTTCCCTACCAAAATGCCACTGATTCTATTTCGTTGAAATTTCGCTTGTGGCACACTTTTTCCTTTGTTCTTAGACTGCCACCCTCCATCTTCACCAGACAAAAGAGGGTGGCCATATTTTTTAATGGTTTCAACTTTAATGAGAATTTATTTATACCAAAAATGAAAAATTAAAACGTGACGTGAGTGAACCTTGTCGTCATGCCACAAAGTTCGCATGCGTGTTGTGTAAGACGAGAGATATGAGATATTTGATTATTTGGTCCGATGATATTGGAATCTAATTGAATGATCATTGCAATCGTTTTTCACTGAGTGCATCGAAACGCACAGAGAGAAAAGAAAGGTTTTGGACAGTAGTAGTCGAGTTTAAATCGGTGCGGCCGTTGGGTCGACCACGCGGTCCGTCACGGCCTTTGCTGCTAATTTGCTTAAAATCTTTTTTCTTTCTTTTTCAAAGAGAATAATAATAAAAGAAAATGGCTGTAATACATTTTCCTCCGTTAGTTTTCTCTTTCTCTCTCGCATATAATTTTTTCCGAGATTTTTATTTTGGGTTTAAAAAGTGCCGGAGGCGATTCAATCTCCCCCTCCACCCAATGGAAAATCGTCATAAAGAACAAAAAAGATGATCCTAATGTTATCGCTTGACATGGACCCATGCGCCATCTTGGAGCTAGCATTCATTACTACACGCATCATGTCCACACACTGGGGCGAATCAATAAAATTGTATCAAATACATATAACCTCGTGAGCGTGATCCATCACCAGATGGCCCGCATCTTGTCGACTCTGTGTTGTCACAATAGGCAGGTGCGACCGTGATTGTGCAACGGCAAGCGGAATGATAACAGGTAATCAGGTGTGTGTATGTTTTTTTTCTTTTTCTTCCTGGCCTGGCCGTTTTCTCTTAAAACCTTTTTTCTGGTTGTTAACGGAGCCGTGGAAAACAAAATGGCGCCTGCGCTATATATACTTGTACTATACTACACACACATATTTACATGGAGAAATTGGAGAACAGGAAACGCTCCCTCACCGAGAGCGCGCCCCACGCGTCCCAAATCTCCTCTAGTCCCAGACTCATTTAATTTATTCCTTTTTTCGTCTTTTATTTTTATTTTTATTTTTTTTTAGTTAATATTAAGTATTAGAAAAAAAAAGTGGCATTATCTTTGGAAATCGTGCAGAATATTATCCTGATATTTCCTTTGGACAGAGAGAATGTTGAAGATATGCAATCAGAGTGCTTCCCCCCCCCTCTTCTCTACCTCTCCTTTTTAATAAGAGGGAGTGGCCTCCACCACTCGGATGAGGGTGGCAAACTACACTCACCGTAGATGTGTGGATACTTGGCTACAAGCGGCTATTCAACTTCAAAAACTAATATATGTCTCTCCCGAGAGGAGGAGGGGGGGGGGGTACAACTTAAATCATTTCAAAATATATATGTACTATAGAACATTCCAGAACTTGTCTGCTGATGAAATTTTCGTTATCGACTATATAAAGTTAATGAGATTTTGGACGATATTAACCGCATCGATCAAGTTTGGCGCGTAGTTTGACCAGAGTTAATGTGCACACAAGCCATATCCGCTATACACACCGTCATACCGATATATACCATTTAACCCATTTCGTCACCATTTTGTTTTGTTGCCATTCCCCTGTGGTAGTTTTCTACAGCCAAGAAGAACAAAAGGAAACTTGATTCTTGAACCACTGTAATCGAAATCGACTTTGATTGGAAAGTATTCTAAGAAACAAAATGGGTTTTTGGCAGTGTCGGCCCCTGCGGCAGGTGATATGCTATATTCCCGTGGGTCTCAATAAAAAAACCGTTGAAATCCAATTCAATACGACGAACGACCCTCCCTTCTATGTTTTCTCAGTGTGGTAGTGGTGAGTATGACCCTCCCCAAATGTTTTATTTCTTCTTCTTTTTATTTATTTATATTTCCCACAAAATGCCGAGAGAGAGAGACCTACTTCAATCTTGTGATATCAGCAGAAGAGAGGCCGTCATTAAAAATGCACAAAATTATTATTGACGATCGACACGCCATCTGGCTCGCCCCGCCGGTGCTATGTGACGTCACACTTGCTTTCTTCTCTCGAGCAATCACATCTGATTACACAACAGCTCAGCTCGGAAACGGCATTCCTAGTATCCGCTCGTCTTCTTTTATTATAAGACGTAGTAGCTCTCATTTTAAATATTTTATCCATCCAAATTGCCACGACGGATGAATCCAACTTGATTTGTTCATTCGTAACGAGTGTAAACTGCTCTGTGTGTGTCGCTCCAGTAGTAGATGTTTAACCTTTTATGTCCGTTTTAAAAATAGTAACGCGTTTGATGTTGGTTGCAATCAATCCGCACAGGTGGCGCTGACGCCCATCGCTCCCCTCCCCAAACAACCTATTGTGTCATATCATCCGTGCCGTATATAATAACACAAGTGAACAAGCGAAAAAATAGCACGAAACACAAAAAAAAAAAATATATAAAAAGCTCTTTGGTGAGAACGGAGATCGGAATCATTGATTTTTTTGTATTATTATTATTATTATTTTCCCGGTTGATGAACTCTGCCGATTGGCTACAGGTTGATGACGCGCCCCGGTGTGTAAGACGATCCTAATCCACATACACACACACGACGTCTCTCTTACTTATTATATTAGATATCAATAGAAATATTAGAAATATTGATCGAATCGATCCATCCTGCTAGGCAGCTACGTGCGTGTGTTATTACGTTTTACCCGAGACTCCGCCCATCTGTAAATGTTGTAAATGTATATACATGGAAATGTTGGACGCTGTGTGTGTGTGTGCTGCCTCTCTCTGGCTGTAATTTATTGACTCGGATCGATCCACGAAATTCCAAAGAATATCAAGTCAATTGAGTCGACATTGCGTATCAAAATTTTAGTAACGTACATATAATAAAAGTTGGTGGAGAATCTGGTAGATTGAGAAATGATGGAAGAAACTTTTGCAACTGGTATAATACACCCTGCTTTTTTATATTCCTAGAAAAAAGGATGCCGTATAGTTAGAAAAAGAGAAAAGCTTCGACTTGATATACGACCTTGATATTGTCGCGAAGAGATTCGACCTTCACCGCCATAAATCAAGCCCGTACGAGCATGGCCATAATTTCTTTGCATGTTTTTCAAATATATCACATGACCTTGATCCGATTGTTGTCAAAGATATTTCGTTGTTGGCACACTAAGGAAAAATGTTCATTATTACAGTTTTAATTGTGTACATTGCAGAAAAACCTTATAACATATGCATGCCATTTATTGATTGATCATTCACAAACAGCCCGTGGGGGCTACCCAGTGAAGGAGGAGGGGGGTTTAGAAGATGAAACTCCCAACTCCCCCCTTTCCCCTTCGTTGGGTACACATAGAGAAAAGAGTATAAGAGAGTAGATTGAATTTCCAGTCGATTGGAAGTACCGGGGAAATAGCTCTTGCTGGGGAAGGTCCTGAAATAACTCGACTGGCACACACACACACACAGAGTTGTAACTATACATCACTCTGGTTCCAATTTTTACATTCTTTTTTCCATCGTCTTGTTCGATTATTTATCGATTGATCTTTTTATTTGTTGCTCTCTTACATAAAGAGATATACATTTCTCACAATGATGATCGAGTGTTGAATTTCAAAAAGAACTCTGGACGCGGTCAGCGAGAAATAAGAGTTATATATAAACATGTCGGAGCGTTGAACTATATTTAGTTATTTTTAAAAAGATATTTTAAAATTCAGATTTTTCAGATTTCGCCACAAGTTTTTTCAAGGATGATGATACAAAAGGAAAGATTTCTCGTTTCTTTTGCTTGCTTTCGCAAAAATTTTAATTCTAGTTCGTCATTCTGCCGCTAGATGGAGTTCAATCGATTTTCAATTTCCGCGTAATTGAATCGGATTGAAATGTTTGCGAAAGTTTTCTAGTGCCTTTCAAAGAAATAAATCAAGGTTGCTTACGTAATTCTACAAAATGGGCATTACACATGTCGTCACTGGCAAATCCAAATCAGCTTAATGTGAATGCAAGTGCTTAGCATTTAGCATCATCGATTTACGCATAATCCCAAAACCAACCAAGCATGACCCAGCAAGTTTTGCGAAAATCTTTCTTTTCACGTTTTTTAAAATAAAAGTGAAAATCACGATTTGACTTTTGGCCATGCGATAAGGCTGCTGCTGTACAACATCGCCTTAGCGCAAATAAAGTATTTTTAGTCGTTATTATATAACGGCACTGCCACAATATTATAAATAAATGAGGGGCTTATTTTTTTACGAACACAAATTTCCCTGTTTGAAAAAATAGAATTCGACTTTCTAATCTAAACCAAATAATTTATGATGACGCGTGACCCACATTTCGCGCTAAAATATCCATAACACGAACGTGTCTGTTATTATTATTATGAAGGAGAATTTGACGGAAGAGAATCTTAGTACACATCACATCCAGCTTTCTAATCAAATCAACTATTGAATTTTGACCTCGTTATCATCGACATTATATAGGTGTTTAACAGTCATGAAAACCTTCAAAGACGTATACGGTGTAATGGGGTCACCTGCAAAAATTCAAATACCAATTAACGGTAAACGCTCAAATAAATCCTTCGGCCAATCGTGTAACTTGGATTAACAAGAAAATAATTTGATAATCGTATAGCTAAGCATTGTATAAAAATTCGCCTGTGCATCATTTACTGAATCTGGAATACTATTGGATTTATCAAAAAGGTTTACGTTTGGATAAATCTGTAGAATAGATAGTTCTTTTCTATTTTGAAATACGACTTCATTGTCGTTTAGTAGACCGCAGATTTTGAAACGTTATGGTGAAAAGCGCATAAACCACGGAAAGCTATTTTGTGAGTGCATTGAAGTGTATACCTATGTATCTAACTGAAATATTGTATACACGATTATATGGCCTTTTAAAACAAAATATCGGTGATGACAAAAAAGAAAAAGACACGGTTATTACCGCTGCGTCATGTATGAAAATTATTGCCAACCTTGCGGGAAAATATCAGCGAGCGTATAGAATATATTTTATTCGCTGTCTTTATATACACACACACACATGAATCGATGGTGTAATGAAATGTTAGCGTCAAAGCCGCGCACAGACTGTTGTGTCCTAAAAAGAGACGAGGTCTGCCATTTTGTTTTGTCACTATAAAGATTCATGGCCCGTGTTAACGTGGAGCGAAAAACGAAAAGCCTTTTTATGTGCGGTCTAGTGAATTGCGCTGCACGACATTTTATCATTGGTAATATTTTATCAACGTCGACAGGAATCTTCATAATATATAAAAATAGCCGCGTAGTGGAAGACGCACGGTTGTATCTAAATTTAACAAAGGCAATCTTACAAAAAGCTGTTTTCATATTCTTTATGGGGGAATGCCGTCAGAAACTTGCACCTGAAATAGCGCACAAGTCATTAACTCGTGAAATATAAAGCACCGTTATTTTATTTTGGCTGGCGTTTCTCGCCACTCGACTGCAAGTAACGTAATTAGTTGCAGGGCGAAATATGTAATCTGTTGTGGAATTTTCTGGTTGATGTTCATTGAACCCGAATTTGTGTCAACTAGTTCAGTTCACGATATAAATTCTCAAACGTAATTTCCCAGTCACTCTGTATTCACTCGAAATAATTTTCGTGATAGTTCGCTGGGTAATTCGCCTAGCTGTAAGAAAACTTTGTTGTCATCCGCCTGATGAAAGAAAATCTAAAAGTGGTAGTCACTTTCGTTGCTCCTATTTTTGTTGCTGTGTAATTGAGAACCTATATAGCGACTAGAAAGAAGCAAAAGGGATGCTATTGAAGGTCTTATTTAGCCTTTGTGCAAAACTCTATATCTTCTCTGATAAATCTGTAGTCTGGTGCCTTTCATTGTACACGAATCAAGCAAGAACTGTTGAAATAAAAATATACGTAATCTTTTACATCTTCGCGTCGCTGTCGAATCGATCGGCATATCCGCCATCTTGGGAATTCGGTCTACATTATCCCGTTTAAGTTGTTTCATAAATAGAATTTAGGAACGAAACACCCTCTGGCATTATATTTTCAATAAGGGTTTATAGGCAACTGACAAATAAAAAGAGTTGGCAATCCTCAATAACACTTGCCCAGACGCTGATGGCGGTAATCATTGCCAGACTGGACGAGATGATAAGGATGTACGGCCCAACAAACATTCGAGCTTTTCTTTTTGTATATCCATATAGCGTTTAAAGTTCCATTCGTGGCGTAACCACAAAGTCCCACGGCGGCAACGGATAAAACCTGTTATTTTATTTCAATTAATTCAATGCGTAGGAATACAATTTTATATACTATTACTAGGTGATGGTAACATCACGTGATGAGCGCACTGTCATCTTGCGATCATGTGAAATACCGTTCAGCGCGTACAGCAGTTTTTTCTTTTTATTGCGCTTGTAACTTTTATTACGTTACAAATTTTATGTCAACTAAAATTATATTTTTGTGCAAAGAACTACACTCGTCGTCAAAACTATTTTAGGGTTTTTAATTATAACCCATAGTTGGATCCGATACAGATTAGTTATCGACCGTACTGGTTAGCAATCGGTCATTTTTTTCCCCAGACCAACCGCTTTCTAAATGCCCAATGTAAAAATTATTTATTGCTTCAATTTATTATTAAATTCAATGAATTTCTGCATGTTCAATCATTGTCTAGCAACGAAGGTGGAGTCAACGGAAACGGATCAATTATATATACGTTCCCTTTCACGGCCGTCAGCTTTATTCAACAGTGAGCTAATGTCGTTTGTAGTTTCTAGCCTAATTATATATGTTCAACTATCTACAAACTGTTTATTCGACATTGGTCCTTTTCCTCCTAGTATTATTAGAGCTAAAATTTTAACCGTCAGCTATTAACACAAATAAAATATAAAAACAAAAACATTCTCCATGACGTTCAAAGTAAAAATCTGCTTGATCGGTAACTATGTGCCCAATTCGCATGCGTCGTCAATAAAAGTAGCTACTCTAGGGAATTATCGCCCTGTTTATATAAGAAGCACGAAGTTGGCTATCGCAACGGTTGCGCAACCAATCTCTATTATTTATCAAATAAAGGCCACAGTATACAACTATACACCGTTGCAGAGAATCACGCGCCAATGACATCAAATAAATATTGGCCATTTTTAACTTCCGTTCCAAATTAGCTGGTAAATCTCATTATTGTTGAATCAAATTAACTAAGTTATCTGTATACTCTTTACGTCATACAATTCACTAAATGTCTGAAAACGATATGAATTATATAAACTGAGTCAGTGTTGTTACATAGACAGTGTTTCTGTTATACCGGGTAATTTTTAAAAAATACCCGTTTATAATCTTTAATAAATTTTTTTCTGCAAGCGCTGTTCTTTTTTTTTTCCATTATGCGCTTGCCTTTGTGCGCAATCGTGAGAGTTGCATTATATAAGTAGATCTATGACACCGTCATAGGAAAAATCGTTAAATTTACTCCAAGGACATCCGCAGTAAATCCAAGTTATTTTGTTATAATCAGCAATATGTTTAAATCAATTCGATACTCCCGGCAGTAATTTTATGTTAACAAAAATGTCTGCTTCTCTTAACTGAGATGATTCATTGTTTATTTTTAAAGCGGAGCATTATGGTCATCTGTTCGTGTCGCAAGCAGCTGAAAAACTCTGTTTAGTTAGGATCCGTCAGCTATGTTTAGTTCAGGACTAAACAGTGGAACATAGTGTTTTTTTTTCCCAAAAAATAAATTGTTTTTTTAAAGTGTAGTTTATAAAAATATATTTATTCTAATTGAACTGTTTGATTGCCTCGAATTCGAAGAATTTATTTTTTATTATCCTTTTTTTATTTTCGCAAGAAATCCATAAAGATTTTCACAGTTGTTAAAGCTCATTGACATTTAATAATTCTAAGTATTGAAATCTTACAAACTTTAGCTTCAGATCGACAAGCGCAAGTCCATTAAGCATTTAATCCTTTAGGGTTTTTCCTGCGCGTCCATTTTTTCTCTTTCCGGTCCGCACCAAAGAAAGAAATTCGCATAAATTTGGCAACGTGCAAAATCTTTGTTATGGCATTTTAGAAATTATTTCTGCTGAATAAGGTTTTAAATTATGTTTTGACTTGTAATTTGTAAATCAGCATTTTAGTACCTCATAGAGGCTTTTAATTCTTTTAACTTGTATTCTGTCCATATTTGTATCTTTTTTGTTTTGACTTAGTAAGTTTTTTTACTGAAATCCCACAGTGCAAGTGAACTTTGATGCCAAGATATAATTTTTGCCTAGTTGTCTCGATTCATATCTATTTTAACTGATAAAACTGTCTGTTTAATGTAAAGTAAGATTTTTTTTAACTTCAAATTTGCCCTCTCAACCATGTTTGTCACAATTGAGTCTACAATTGGGGGAAATGTCGCTGGATACTTACAATGTACCGTTACAGGTAATGAGACCATAAGTAGTCTACTGTCTACCTACTGTGAATCAAAGGTAATAAATTTCTTTTGTATCAATTTTATCACTTGACTGACCGAGTTTCATTTACAGGGAATCCCAGTCAACCCAAACTTTTTACTACGGGACCAGAAAGGTGTTGTCCTTGACAATAAGAAAACTTTGTCAGCAAGCAATATTAAGCATGGAGATACCCTTTACCTTGAAATCAGAGGTATACATAATGTTCAAAACTTTTGAAAATGATGTCAAGAGTTTTGTTGTATTCCTTAAACTTGCTTTATTAATAATGAAATTTATATTTGTTACTTTTTAAATCAGGGATGCAGAATGGTGTGTTTCGTTTTACCAGTTGGTGGTTGCTGGCTTTTGGAGCCATATTCATTGCTGTGGGAGGCTTTGCTGTCGTAATTACCCTACATAACTTGACTGGGCCTACTCCAATTGAGGTAGGAAATTTAACAACCAACTCTGTTTTAACTGAACAAAACGCCGTATGTGTATTTAAGACTGGTAGGTTTGAGTTGTAGTAGTAGCCTCGCAACTCTAGGGTAGGTAGGGACAAATTGAAGTAGAGAAATTATACAGAGGGAGTTAACTGTTTCAGAAAGTAATCTGGTGCCAGGCTAAAGCGTTTAGCAATTTTATCTTCAATCCAGGAAGATGCATGTGGAATAGATGCGTAAACGCCGGGAACACCATTTTCTCCGCAACCAATACCCCATGCGACAATGCCGACTTGCATATAACGGGACGGCTTGGGTCCACCGGGGATCGGGCAAACTAATGGTGATCCTCCGTCACCCTAAAATAGAAAAAAAAATCGATTAAAATCAATTGAAATTGTGGAAATGAGCTAGATCAGTTTACTTTGCACGTATCTCTGCCAGGTTCTCCACCTGCGCAAACGAAACTTTCGTGAAGTCGGAAAGCTTGTCCCAATCTAGTTTTACGCAAACTATTTTGACACGTCGCGTGTGGAACCAGTGGAAGTTCAATCTTCTTCAGAACATGCTGATATTTCCCTGCTTGACCTGTTTTATTAGAAATGTTGGCATTATAATCATTTGGAAATGAACAAGAGGGATTTGTTGCATACCAAATTGATCCTTTCCCCATCCAGTAGCAAAGCACCGACTTCCGTCAAAAACTTGATCGGGTCGAGGTAGACAGACAACATCAGCTTCGGGTCCCAAATCAACAGGTTCTGCCAGGAATAGTAGAGCTACGTCGTTGAATAATGCCGCGGGGAAATACTGCTCGTGAATTATGGCATCGACGACAAGACGGTCCTGGTGTGGGAAGAACTCGTATGCTGATTGGGTATCCCATTCACCAACACGGATTTTGAGGCTCTTTGGGTCTTTTCTAAAGTAGTAATAATTACATTAAACACTAGAAGAGAATGAATTGAATTAAATTAAGATTGGAAACATACCCAACGACGCAATGGGCTGCCGTGAGAACAACAGATGGGTGGATGATTGAGCCACCGCACTGATAGACATCGTTTGGTTTGCCTGTTGTTGCTGAAACTGTCGGCCGTAAAACAGCCACCATCCAAGGGAATTCTCCGTACTGTGATTCGTTATCTTTGAAATTCGTGATTCTGACATTGAGGCCGTCGCCGTTGCGCATTCCGCAAGTTGAAATGTATTTGGGTCCCAATGGCACAGTTGGAACAATCTCCGGTATCCGTTCAGGTGTAGGCATTTTACAGCAGACTTCAATCGACCCGGGGCAATTTCCTCCAACCAGATCGTTTTGTGCCGGAAGAACGTCTCTCTTTGTGATGGCTTTAGCTTCGGTTGTTACATTTTTCGTGGGTGGCTTTTTACGGATGTCAATAATTCCTGCTCCGTCGGTAATAATTTGGCCCTCGTTACAAAGATAGTAAGGCACACAGACGCAAACGCCTGGATGGGGGGAGAATTTTCCAGCTGTTTCTGGCCCGCTACTTAAAATCTGAGCCACTACGCTGGAATCGATAGCACTCTCTGAAGATAAAAACGAGAAATAAAAGAATGTAAATTTACTAGTTTGTGATGGCTATTCTTACCTTGTTTGATTTTGGCTGATTTGCCTTCGTCGTGTGAGTTGATTTTGACTTCTGCTACTGGTTCCACCACGGCATCGCTTTCAGCGGCTTTTAACCACCAAAATTCGCCATCTTCTTGTCGTTTAATACGAGCACCAAAGCAAGCTGTCAAGACCACTAAAGTTACCAATATTTTAAATAACATTCTGTAATCGAGAGCTAGTCTTCTTCCCAGCAGTTGCGACTGGAATGGTTTAGTGGATCCGGTGTTGGCCGCCGTTATATGTCAGAGAGTCGAGGAAGAAAGAGGCCAGGTAGAATCAGCAGCGCCATCACTGGTCGGTGGTCTCTGCTAGCCCTTTTTTTTATTTTTTGGTTTTTCTTTCCATGTTCTCTGGGTTTTTCAAGGTCTCTTGGACATGTCATTCGTTACGCTGTTCGACTCACAGGTATTCCTGTTAGTTCGGCTCTATTCTTCTTACCTGGGGAAATCCCAATCAGATCCGTGAGTTTAGCATTGACCGGGCTTTCTTGTTTGAAACCTAAAAACACGTCATTCGAAATTTAAATTTCGCAATTAAAATTAGTTAATTTTTGCGTCTAAATAGTTAAATAGCTTAGGTAATGTCTTTGCTGGAATTACCTTGAATTATTTAAAACCGCTCATCGTATTAATGACGGCGCATTTTTTATCGTCGGCAATTGCGTGATTCAAACCGCACAATGTGACCTTCTCTGTTAAGCCAAAGGAAGCTACGAACCGCCATCCGCAAAATAAAAAATAGAAAACAATCACTTTCCGGTTTGTCGGCCGGGAATCATTATTGTGTTATTTCACGGAATGGATTCTCTTTTGTCTTTTAAAATTTGATGATATCGATAAGTTTAGTAGCAACGACCCTGAGTGCATAAGGAGGGAGAAAGTGGGGTTTGGCATAATCTATTCCTCCGTGTATATATAATTTAACTTTCACTCTGTGTGACGTGACGTGTAAAGCATCGACGACACACAAGGTTACTGGGAAAATCCAAATGTTTGTGTGCTACGTGTGCGACTATAATGTTGAAAATTTATTTTTAAATCAATTGTTGAATGTTTTGATTGTCTAATCAATAATAGTATGGTGTCGTCCTTGACGGAGGTTCTAGTCACACGGCGGTTTTCGTTTACCAATGGCCTGGACCGAAATGGAAGGGCACCGGCGTTCTCCGGCAAATAGGCGTATGTAACATTGTGGGTAAGTGTTTAATCGTTTGCTTAAATAATTCGGTCGTTCCCCTCGGTCATGACCGACATAATTGTTTGACCCCTTTCTTCTCTGACATTTCAAAAAACTCCTTCTTTGCACAGGTGATATTGCCAGTTTTTATAACAACGTTGCTGGCGTTGACGCCTTTCTGACACCATGTCTTTCTTACGCCAGCTCCAAAGTCCCTTCAGCAAGTCAATTCAACACGCCCATATATTTTGGCGGCACAGCCGGATTACGTTTGTTAAAGTACTCGATTTATTTGATTTCGTATTTGGCTCATTTTAATTAATTATGTTTATTTTGTTGTAGTATTAGCCAACCAAGTGCAACTAGTGTTTTATTGGACTCGATTCGCAACCGACTGAGTCGATCAGGTTTTCGATTCGACTGGTCGTACGTTGAAATTTTATCAGGAATGGATGAAGCTCAATTCAGTTGGGTTACAGTCAACACCCAATTGATGAACGTTGGACCTGAGCATCGTATGATGTACCTGAGGGATGGATCTCAAGGTTTTACTTCCTTGTTCTTATTGTAACCACTAATTTGAAAATAATTTCAATATATTTTTCTTATTTAATAATTCAGAGACGGTAGGTGCTTTGGATTTGGGTGGAGCTAGCACACAGTTAGCCCTTCAAGTTCCAAGTGGCCATGAAGTCATGTCCGGGTTGACGACTAAATCAAACGAAATGTGGAGAGAAGATGATGTTTGCAATTTACAATTGTACAGCCAAAACTATTCCGTCTACAGTCAGAGCAGTTTGTGTTATGGCGTTTTAGAAGTCATCAAACGCTACGAATCTATGCTGATCGTCGAAAGTGGAACCAATGGATCGAATGTCTTAGAAAGTCCGTGTCAACCATTGGGCTATAGCACGGTGGTTAAAGCCGACAACATCTTCAACTCACCCTGTTCTCAGAATCGATCGACCAGCGTTCAAGAATGGACTCTGAATGGAACGAGCAATTACCATCAATGCTTTGAGCTAATTGAGCGCCTTTTCAATTTTACCTATTGCCAATCGCATTTCCTACCGGCAACCTGCTTTTCGAATGAGGGTCAACCTTCTCTTAACAATCAAGACTTTTTGGTTAGTAAATATATATTCTAGTATTATCTGAACGATTGGATCAATAATTTGTTTAAACAGGCTTTCTCTAGCTTTACGATTATAACAAGAGAATTGAACGTGACCAATACAAGTTCGTTGGCAGATTTCCGCAGTGCAGTCCAATCGGTATGCAATATGACCCTGGATGAAATTTTGGACATTCCTTTAACTAGTAAGTCTACATGTTGCGGAAATCGATAATTTCCTAACCGAATCTAATTATTTTATTTTTCTTCAGTTCCGAATTCGTCGTTTGTGCCACTGATTTGCCTGGAGACTCAGTACATATTATCGCTATTGACTTCCGGCTATGGATTCGATGACGAAACATGGCAGGGTCTCCACTTTGTCAAACAAGTAATTGCACAATTGTAAAATTTATAAAACAACTTCCGCTTAATGTATTTTGAATAGATCTCCGGTACGGAAGTTGGATGGTCGATGGGTTACATGACCGAAAAAACGAATAAAATTGCTGCTGCTGAGGCCTCTCTTCTACTAGCTACCCCGGTTTTCATTGCTCTTGCAATCCTGTTTACTCTTTTCCTGATAATCGGCTTCCTCCTCTCATACCACGCCGTTAGGATGAAGCGTTCCGCCAATTCATACAGCAGGTTGCGCCATCATACATACGGGTCTTTGAACCTGTCACTCTAGAACTATTAATCTAAGGTTTTTACATCTTTTTCTCATTAGTTCTTGCACCTTTGCCCCTTTTAACAATATTTAAGGTACATTTTTAGTTAACCATATAGCCATCCTCGATATCCTCTTCTTAGGGAGCTGTTGCTGAAAATGGACGACGAATTGGAACGATTCCTGCCTATTTCCGATTTCAATGAGCAAGAATCTTGAAGTCATCAACTTGAAAAACGTTTCTTATCTACCAGACATGCATTTTTATGTGCACGAATTTTGTGCCCAATAATCTTATTTTCACGAAGTTACTTGTCAGTTTTTCTCTCCATTCAATCAAACGCCTGCATTTATATATTTTATCGAATGAGGAATTTTCAATAAATATTGATTATTAACATATTTTTAAAATACTATTTTGAAGGCTTATTTAATTCCACTTTTGAAATCACTGAACCTTCAAATTGAACGCTGTGACAAAAATACGCACGTTATCGAATCCTTTTATGTAATGGCGCGTAAGAACAAATGATACAGAGGATAGGTTACTTCCTAGCTTTCTTTTTAAATCCGTCAAACTCAAAAGTAAGCAAAGGATTATCTTTCCGTTTCAAAAATGATTTTTCATTTTTGCCAGTTCGTCCTTCGCCATGGCTGGATTGGCCCCCGCGCGCTTTATTGCCGCTAGCCTTAGCGAGTCTTCTTAAGGTAGGCGGGATGATATAATCAGGCACGTCTTTTAGATGGCTTTGAATGCGTACAGTGTGCAGGGCTTTGTCGTGACGCAATATCCCCATGTCATTTGGGTTGTTTTCAAAATGAGACTGTAACAAAGTTATATCATATTTTACCAATTAGATAAGAAACCAAAATCATCAACTATTTAACTTACCCTCAGTTTTTTGGATTGCATCATTTCTGATTTAATCTCCGCTAAACGTGCTTCTCTGACAGCAATTCGTGTTACTGTTTTCCAAGCATCCTGGGATCGGTAACGGAAAGCTTCTATCTCTTCCATTCTGAACTGGTAAGGCCTAGAATAAAGATAGTTGTATCTCGTTAACATTACACACTTAACAGGAAAAGTAAATTAAAACTTCAAAAAGGAAAGCACAAGTCTTTTCTTACTTGAAGACAGAGTCCTGGCCGGGAGGAACCCAATCTTGAAGGTGTTCCTCTACTCGTTCCATAAGATACTTCTCTCTGACACTAACGAAAGAGAGGGCGGTTCCTTTGTTGTTACCCCGGGCAGTTCGTCCCACTCGGTGGATGTAGGAATCAACGTCAGATGGGAAGTCAAAATTGATCACATTCGAAACGAACTGAAAATCAATACCCCGTACAACTCCGGATTCTTTATCATTTTTCCTCTTTCCCTAAGAATAAGATTTCAGTAAATAAAGATCTAATTTAATTCATTGAAAATATTTTTATACAACCTTGTTTGACTGGTCGGCGGAAGCATAATTGGGATCTTCTAATGTCGATTCATCCGAAGCGATAATAATGTCATAAATTCCAGCGTTAAACTGTTGAACAATATGGCAACGAGAGTTGACGGGCAATTCCCCGTTCAAAGCACACGACGGGATTCCAAACTGTTGGAGATATAGCTTTAACCTATACGTAACAAGTTTTATAAAACGTTATACACCTGATTGGCAAAAAATGGTATTTACTTGTAACAACGGTCAACATTTCGAACGAAGATGATGGTTTTTCCTCGCACCAGACCTAACTTGAATAGGGCATAGATTAAAACTGCCTTATCATTTTCTTCAGCATAAATTTGATATTGTGTAAGTTGAGATGCTGGAGGCAGTTCAGGTTCTTCCAATTTCAGTGTTACAGGTTGGTGAAGGACCAATTGTTTCAAACTCTGAATATCGTCACTCAAAGTGGCAGATGTCAAAACACATTGATAGTCAGTGGGAAGGTATCTATAAAAGAAAGAGAAGGAATGTTAATCGTACACAGATTAAAGTATGCATATTACTTACCCAAGCACACTCTTCAGATCTTCTTCAAAACCAAAAGAAAAAACCAAGTCAGCTTCATCAATAACAAAGAATTGAAGGGAATCTTTCAGCACAAGCTTTTTAGACACCAAATGAATCAATATGGTTGAAGGAGTTGCTATGATTATGTCAGGATGTGCCGCTAATAGTGTTTTTTGTCCAGAAATTGCTGTCTATAAAAAAAATACTTGTAATAAGAATCTACATTTCTATCTGAAAAATTTACCTGAGAGCCAACATTTACAATGCTGACATCACGAGAGCAACTGGTGGTAAATGACTGAAAAGCTTTGTGAAGTTGCTGACAAAGTTCTTTCGTTGGTGCAAGGATTAATGCACGAGTGACTTGCTCTTTGGCTGTCTGTTTCTCTGTCAGGATGTTCTGAATGATGGGGATGGCAAACACGGCTGTCTTACCCGATCCTGTTCTGCCTTTAGCCAGCACGTCTTTACCTTCTAAAAACAGAGGAATTCCTTTTTCTTGAATGAGCGTTGGAGACACCCAGCCGAGTTTGGCAATAGCTTTAAGTAAGCGATCGTCAAGATTCATCTGATGAAACGCAACAATTTTCTTTTCGGGCTCTGCTTCTGGTAATTCACTCATTTTTCAATTGTCTATTTTAGTTTTGTGAAACAAACAATTTTAGATCCAAGTCACACGTGTGTAACAAGCAGCCATACAATGAAAAAGGGTGCTACTAAACAGTATCCTTCAGGGCTTCTAGTTGTCAAAAGTCAACGTTGCTGTCATTTTTTAAATCGATTTTAAATATAATAAAATGAAAAAAAAATTATTGGCGTTATTAAATAATTTATTTAAAGAAAAAGGATTCAATTTATAAGGACGTAATTTTAAAAATATGAATATCTTCGCACCTAAAATCTTCTCGGTAATCTTCAAAAGGTATTTTGAAAATGTTACAAGTTTTCTTGATTTTTTCAAAAAAGTCATAAATTAAACTTTTCTTTTCTTCACTTTCTCTATCTTCATATGAAATATATATTTCAGTTTTTACCCCTCCATTGCAATGGCTGCTAAGGTCTTCTAAGGTTTTAACAAAGGCATCCAAAGACTAGAAAATATATATTTATGTAGAAAATGCTGAATTGGGGTCTAACATGAAGTTCCAAATTTGAAATTACCTCTTTATAATATATGCAATCAGCAGCCAGGACAATATGAAAACCTTCATTACTATTTGGAACAATACTTGAAATATCTGATCCCCATTCAAATGCTTTTGCACTATGTGCACCTTTCAATGATGCTGCATTTTTAGAAATATTTCTCTTCATCAAAGGAATCATTTCAGGCAAATCTGTTATTAAACAATCTCCACTATAGGTAAAAGTAGAAAATATTACTGTTTTTCAATTAAAAATTCATACATTATACTGATACAACAGACCCCATTGCAGCAGCCACTAAGCCAACAAATCCAGTGCCTGAACCCAATTCAAGTATTTTTAGATTTTTCATTGGCTTTTGTTCAGTCTCATTCATGTGATCCAAGTAAGCTCCCAGTACGAGAGCAGCATCCCAAACTACACAGCCAACCTTGTTTGGAATAATGGGACAACAGATTAAAATAGTAATTAGGGGTAAAAACCAATTCCTTATTAATGACACTTACGTCGCCTACGGTGTGCTGCAATATTTCAAGACATTCATTGCTGGATGACACATGAAAGTCTCGACTGAAGTATTTCTCCATCGACTCTACAGAAAATGCAAAATTTTTGTTATACATCTAAAGAAGGATTTTTTCTTGGATTACATACCGACTGATGTAAAAACGGAGTATTCTAGCAATGAAAAAACCAACACTTTTCAGTTTTCAGTGTTGTATTCAAATTTTCAAGCAGACGACATTTATTGTATTATTTTATTCAGTCCATAGATGTCGGGCTGGTAGACAAAAAGAATGTCCGTATTTACTTGCTGGGTAACTAACTCAACCGTCAACCTTAGATATTGCGCGAACGGCAAACACCCAAGCGAGTCGAATTGAGTGAGATTCTTTCCCTTTGATATATGTGTAGGGGAAATATAAATCAAACGAAAAAGATGCATTCATTGGATGGATGAGCAATCTGCCATCCCTGCCATCAAAGGATCATCGTGATCAAAGGGGAGCATTGTAGTTGTACTGATCAATAACAAAAGATTATTGTTAGTTTTTCATTATTGAACCCCTCCCCCCCCCCAAGGATATGAGAAAAAGGATATATATATTATTCGTTGTGTCATTAGTTGTAAATACTTTTAACATTATTTTAGAAAATATGATTGAAACAAGCGCACTTCTCGCAACTTTAAATTTGATGCTATTATCTCATTATCTGCACGCGTTTTCTTTCTTTTGTCCATGTGCATCCTTTATTTGGCATTTCTGCGGGTTCTGCAGCAAAAAGGAAAAAACAAAACAAAAATATATATATATATTGATATAGGATAAACTTTGGTTCATATTTGTACAAAAACCGGACAGATAGTGCAGCACGGTGTGTATGTGTGTGTGTTAAGATAGATGAGCCGAGTGTGTTATCATTGATGTTGATAACTTTCAGCAGGCTACATACACTGTTACAAACTGAGCACATCAGCTCTGTACACAAGTGTCTATCGATAACCTGAACAAACAATTGGAAAGAACGCGTATGCCATACCTTTTGTATACAAACGTCCCAAAGAGCAGCACCTAGCAAAGTAAAGATAAGTCTACGTATATACCTCATCTTTCATCTGTTTTTGTGTACATGAATTCGGTTTTCTGGTACGAGCAGGGGAGTGGCGCTCGATGAAAGATTTCTATAAACAACGTAGGTGATGAAAAGAAATCGAGCAAGTTTATTATTTGCCCTGTCAAACAGCAGTGCAATAATGTTCCAGCTAATGTCAATCAATCCCGGAAAAATTATTGCCGAAATAAATTTTCATTTTATTCCACTCTTTTTTCGGGTGGGGATGCGTTTAATATTATAACCAAATAAAAATTCATTATCAATCAACAATATTGCACAAGATTAATATAATTTGCAGTTCCTGTTCTCAATGCAAAATCCAATCAATACGTCGCACTCAGAAACAATTATTTTAATTTTACGTCTTGTGATGGACAGCTAGTCTGCTATCTCATGACACATGACAAAGCACACTCCGATGCACAACAGCCGTAGTTGGGATGGTCATTAGCCGACTGCTGTGTGTAGAACGCGTAGAGCGTGATGTGAAACATACTCGGTCGTCATCGATAGCAAACATACCGACAAGGAGAGCGGATGCTGAAAGCTGAATGTCCTTTTGCAGTGAAGCACACCCGTGAGCCAAGACATCTGTGCCTATGCCACTCGCTTTTTCGCACAAAAGGAGCGGGGCTGACGGGGGAGGATAAACTGCAGGGGTAACGACTTGGATTTCATTTTAAAGACCCTCGTAGAATGTAAGTTATGACTTATGATGCGTGTCACTCAAGGTCAAGAAGTACGAGGGTATTAATATTTTGAAACTATAATGGAGGGCTATCTGATTATGACTTGGAAAACACAGAAGTTGTATAGCTTCCATTCGTTAAATGATAACAAGGGTAGCGCTTTAGTATGAATTAATCCTGGACACAAAGATTTATGGTGAAACTTTCATAACGAACTCGTGATAATTGTATTATTTTCGTGTCTTTGTGGGTACGTACAATAATGCGCATTACAATGGGTCTATTCACAGTGAGATATTGAATGAAAACCTGGTGTCAAAATGAAAGTGGTGCAACTTAGTTTTCCCATAATCCTGTAAAACTAGCTACATCCGATTTCGAAATTGTTATGATTTACTGAACTCTACTTCCCGATCGGAATTAGGAAAACCAGAAAAGTTTAGTTATGTTATCTTGTTCATGACTTGCGTGTTATTTTTCAAACAATATTGTTTAATCGGAAAATTTGTTGCTTTTTTCGAAAATTTGTTAAGAAATTTGTTCAACGCGCATCACTTTATCATTAATCTAGATTTGAGAGTAGACACGAAAAATAATTGTTAAAAGAGAATAAATGTTGCTGGGACATTTCAAATAAATTCGCGCTGCGTCACCCCATTAGTAAATAAAGAACGCACCATTTCGTGGCGAGAAATAGTTCTAAAATAAATAATTTAAAAAATCAGCACACTACATCACGACAATCGCTGCTTACTTAGCGCTTTGTCATATTTCTTCATTGCCTTTTTGTTTGCGCACGAGATATGAACATAAAAAGTGAGAAGTAGGAGAGACAAAAAGAGAATGTGACGAGATAATAAACGTCAACAAGGGAGGGCAGTCTGACCATAAATTGCCTAAACAAGGTGCCCTACTATATATATATTAATACTAAATAGCCTTCATTGACTTCAGCGTAACAAAAACACATTGATGGTTCAGAAATTAATGTGTGAAAAGCAACGCCTTGTATGAAACAAATAACAATCGGATTTATGGTTTATTGCGTGTTAATAGTGTTGCCAAATTTCGCTAATTTAGAAAAAAATAAAATATAGTCCATTGAGTTCTTTAAGTTGTTTAACGAGAACTTTCTGGGAGGAGTTGCAAACAGGCTCCTCCTTGCGTCCGGTGGTGTCGAGCTTGCACACCTCGCCAACAGCCAGCATATCTCTCCCCATCTGAAAAGTATATACCAAAACCAAACACATGACTTTCCCCCCAGTCCTGTTGCTACACGCTCACAGATAACTCTAGCTGATATACCACCGGACAACGCAGTTCACAATTTTCCACCATTCAGTCTATCCACACCGTTAAAACATTCAATTTTAATTCGAGCAAATAAAGAGTAACACGCCAAAAGTTGACCATCGGACGTGCGCGTGAACGTGACATTGTCTCATCTTGTGATTACATCATTATTATTATACACGGTGGAACGTGACAATTTATCACTGCGAGTCTACCCAACAAGGCTGATCCGGTTTTGGCGCCATAGCGGATCACCTAATCAGTTCAGGTAAATCTAACCCGGGTCAAGTTTTCCTATTCTACTTGGCTATATTAGAGCCGTGTCAACACAACCAAGTTTTATCGTACTCATTGTTTTAACAAATGAACCTTAAGGGAACCTGTGTTGCGGGTGTACATAACAGTCTACTTATTTGAAAAAAAAAAAATTGAATTATTTATGTATCCATAGTGAAACGTGTTTTGTATTGGAACCAAATAGTGTTCACATGTCCATTGTTTGAACATGCTAATTGATTATTCGTCGTCCAAATGAATGGGGAGAGAGATTATTCTTAATGGATGTACGTGTGGGTGAATACGGAAACTACCCGATGAGCGTAAATGGGCTAAAGTATTAACCAATCACATTCATGGGAAAAGAGGGCGAGGTGAGTTTGAACATGGTGAAACATGGCGGGCTGGATAGGGAACTGGGTATTCTCGCGGTCCCAAAGTTTATAAATAGAGGGGGAGAGATGATGACATTATGTTTATTGAGAATGTCTGAGTGCATTGCGCAGCAATGTACACATTTCTGGCTTCTTTCTAGCTTCAAGGTATACCTTGCGTGGCTCAAGTGCTCAATATTGCTGGATATAATCCGATAAACAGCACTCATCCGCGAAGAGTTTCAAATATCAAACACATCTTTTTTCATCAAACAATAACTTTGACTTTGAAAGGGAGCACAGGGGTGTAATGTGTCAGTAATGGATTTAAAATCATGAAACAAAAAGAAATATCGAAACAGACACAAAAAAAATAAATCCGATTTTGGAAAAAAAACAAAAGTTGAAACTGCGCGCTTGTACATCAATGATGCTTGTTTTTACCTTGGTTTTTACTTTTATACTTATATACACTTAAAAGAAAACATAAAAGTGCCGTGTTTATCAATATAATTTTAGGAACAATAACAATCTAAACTTCCCCTGATCGATTGTTTTGTCTTACGCCGTTTAAAGGTTGACGATTTCATTTAACGATTCTGTTTTACCTACTGGTGAAACAAAGACTTTCTTTGTATCAGTTGTCGTCATTCTGTTTGTTAAATAACCTAACAGATTCGGTTGACGCGTGGTTCTGTCTGGAAGTGCAATAGTAAATCTTCCAGACGCAGATGAATTGTCAACGACAGAATAAAGTATTAACACGCACGCGATGGCTGATTAATGATGTGTTTTGACAGATGGTGTGAAAAAGACACGGGGGTTGAACCAGTCGTATAATCGATTTTGCGTCACTGCAAAACGCATCAGTGACTACGCACGATTGGCGACTCTAATCAACCATCTGTTGCATCAACTTGATGCTCTTAAGATGACCAAAACATACTTCACCATCGCTGTCATCATATTTTTGGCCAGCAACATCACTGGAACTTTTTCCAAGGGTATTTTAATTTTTAGTTTATTCATTTATTTTTTACGAATGTCCTATAATATGACGAATTTGTTTAATATGGCAGGTCCTCCAGTGATAACCACTTCTCTTCAACCACGTTTTACTGGTAAATTAGGAGAAGTCATCCGTTTTATATGTCCCATCAGAGGTGATCCTGAACCAATTTTCGAATGGTATAGGGTAAGTCGTTTTTTTAAAGATGATCATCATTAGATATATTATGTAACACGAAACAAAATAACTATATAGAACGGCGAAAGAGTCATGGAGTACTGGGACCGCTATCGGCTTATTAGCAAAGGTTACTCTCTCAATATTCAACGCCTTGAGTGCGAGGATCAAGGAACTTACATCTGCAAGGCCGTCAACGGTTTTGGCGTTCATGAAATAAGCTTTCAATTGGATCTCCTAGGTATTTCCATTTGATACTATAACCCGACATGCACTAATTCAACCTAAATAATATATATTTTTTAAAAATTTCACATTACAGACGACTCGATGCAAGAAGCTTGTAAATCTAATAGCGACGAAGTATTCTCATCGTCCAAACCCATCATCTTACACAAATCCAAAAAGTCGAAGCACATGCTCAAACCGGCCAGTTATGATGTCATGCTCAAGTGCATCGCCGTCGCCGAGCCAATTCCCAAATTCCATTGGTTCAAAGTAATTTATTATAATCCTCTTTTCACGATATTCAATTGAAATCCCAGCACGACGTCAGTGTCTAATTTGTCTGTGAATGGCTCTGATGAATGAAACAGGACGGAGTGGAGATCATTCCCGAGAAGGGAAACGCGGAGCCTAAATATTCCGTGCGCTCCATCGTACTTTCGGAAGAGGATCTAACTGAAGTCAACGAGAAGGAGGGCATGCGATCCACGCTGCATATCCGCCATGCCAGGGGATCGGATACGGCCAACGTAAGCTTACATATAATTCTCAAATGCTGGACTTTGGAAAACAACAATAGACCGGCTTAGTGCTGGCTGACAAATTCCCACATTAACGAAATCTCTTTTGCAGTACACGTGCCGAGCCGAGAACGAACATGGATGGGATGAGTTGACGCACATCTTGGAAGTTGTCGGTAATAAATTATTTTATACTTTTGGCTAATTACTACTATTAGAACGACTAATGCGAAGGGTCGCTAAAGCCTCTTTGTATTGTTAATTTCAACATTCTGTAAATACTTTTGTCAGGCTTTTGTTAGTTTTCGTGGAAATAATAGTTGAGATAGTGCTAAAAACAAGGGCTGTGTTTACGTAAATGGGGATTTGGGTTTTTAATCGATCGAAAAGATAAACCTTTGTCGACATTTTGAATGAAACAAAAGATAAACGGGAATTTTATTTAAAATCCTTGAAGATTACGCAATTAAAATGTGCTTGGCTTGCTACATTGGATTTTTTCTATGGCTAAATCCGTCATAAAAAGTTCTTGTGAAGAATTTGAAATTAAAAAAAAAAATAGATTTTATATGCTAATACAAGGCAGCCACCTAACGAGAAAATGTTGCACCCTTTAGCCGATCAACTTTTTTGAAAAATTAAAAAAAAAAAAAAACTTTCTTTCTTGATTTCTTGAATTTTATTTTGTTTATTGCAGAACGTCAAGTTCCTCGACGTCCAGAATTGCATCCAGATTTCCCGCCGTTTCATACGTGGGTAGAAGCAGGGCAAGCCGGCTCTTTATCTTGCAGAGTCGAATCAGAATTTCCACCCGAAATCCATTGGCTTAAGCGGCTTACGCCAAGTCCTGGCTCGTCGAAAATCATCCAGCCTCCTACGCCCGATGAAGCGGAAGTCGAAAACATTCATTCCCAGTTTATCGTCAACCGAACAATCACTATAGGAAACATCAAATATCAGGTTGGTACGATAAATAACCTCCATCAATTTAATTTATTTTTTTTCATTAATCAAAAAGAATTCGAAATTAATTAAATTAATTGTCTGCAAATATAGATTCTACCTTCGGCTTTACCTAAACTGATAGACGGTTACTACTCCTCAATTTTACTACTGTCCAAAAAGAGCCAGGAAGTTGACTCTGGAATCTACGTCTGTTTGGCTTTGAATAATGCCGGATTCAACTACCGACAAGTTTACTTCAATGTCACCAATAATTACCCGCATCCAACTACAGGTATTTATTACCAACGACAGTTATTTCGTTACACAAGCGAAATGTATCATCACGTTTCTTTACTTTTCCGTAGATGAAAACTATCCAGGGCGTAACCCGAGTGAAGGATGGAATGATAAGAATCATGCTACAACCACTGCAGTTGTTGTCGTCGTGGTCGTTTGCGGATTGCTCGCAATGGTTGTGTCATGCTTCGTCTGGAAGAGGCGCAAAAATCATCTCAAAGACAAAAGTCTTAGCGCTTCGGCTCCCTCATTTTGCCCTTCAGTTCCGGAAGCTATTATCATACAGCAACCCACTCCAGTCACTCCAACACTTCCGGATTATTCAGTCTTCCGGTAAATTTTATCGAATAATTTTTTTCGTATAATATATTTCAATATTTCATGAGGATTTTCGGTTCAAATAGGGAGGGACTATCCAGCGGTAATGGCGCAACGCCTCCAGCCTCCCATAGTTCTCGATCGGATCCAGCTCAGAATCCTCAAGCGTTGGCTCCGCAAGCCAATAAGGAAGTCTCACAGCCGCGAGTGTATTATCTGTCAGCACGGCCGTCATCCAACACCATCACCAACAGCCCACGGCAGCCGAAAGTAATCCAGCAGCAGCAGCAGCAGCGAACGAAACTGAACAGTTCCAGCGGAAGGAGCGGAAACGGATCTCGCCAGCATCATCGCTCATCGCCCCGGAGTGCCAATAATCATCATTACTATATCAATCCATCGCATCACCATCACCGCCAACCAGTGCCGCCAGAAGCCAGGTCGTTGACGACTGACACTTCCTTCCACAGCGACTCGTTTTATCCCGATTGGTCGGCCCATCCCCATCACATTCGATTGCCTCACCCGTCTCCCGAGAGTAGCTTTGATCAGCTTTGAGATTCAATAGTCTAGTGCCAGATCGAGACGATCGATCCGGATCGTTGACGCATTGAGATTGAAATTCAGCACTCACCCACTCGTTGATCCACACACACTTGCGCCTATATATCAAACTCGTCGCCGTTGTCGATCGATCGATGGCAATCGGAAGCTGAGTGGCCTAGAGTACAAGTGCTGTTGTATACGTTCGCCAGAGCTATAAACATTTATTTTTCAGTCGTACTGAAATGGATACCAAATACTCGCGCTTCATGTGTTTGTCGAAAAACCTGTCATTTTGCAGCTATCATGCGTACGCCATCTAGTCGTTTCACATTGAGTAATATCGTCGCCAGGCTGTCGCCGTCGTACGGTAGTTATAATAAATAATAATAACTACCGTAATAATATATATGTATAAATAATAGAAAACCAAAAATATTCTGTTGATTCTTTCTTTGTTGGCATTGTATTAATCATCTGTGTATATTATATATTTACAAAATATTATTTAAAAAAAAAAAAAAAAAACGCAAAAGCTTTGATGACAGCCTTAAAGAACTGTCTTGGCTCTCTTCGAAACGACAACAATTTAAAGCTGGGCATTCACTCCGATAAAAGTCGTAATAAGCGGTACGTAGTACATCGTCGACATCTATAATATAAGTTTTCCAAACGAAAAACACACAGTACGTGATCATCGTCACAGTTTGGAGAAACATCATTTCCTTATTTCAACAATTTACAATTATTTAAAAACAAAAAAAGAAAACATGAAATTGACTCGACCAAACAAATGACCGTTAAACATCTTTTTGAAAAGATTTAGACAAATAAAAAAAAAATTAAAACGAAAGTTTAGGAAGAACGGACAAAGGAGAAAGAGCGAAGAAGAAGAGATAATTGAGATACACTATTTCCATGTTACAGGGTTTTGAATCAATTTTTTTCTTTCTGAGTGTTGGATTCTGAATCAAATGGGACAAGAATTTTCTTTTTTTTTTTAGTAACAACTGCACGTTAAACCATTTCGATTCTTTGGAATCTGTTGTTTCGCAGGTCGTGGGGATGGCGGATGAGACTGCTGCTGGGAACGGCAGCCGGGCGAAGATCTTCGTAATTACTGAGGCCGTGCACAGAGGCGTAGGCGTGTTCAGATTCGGACGGCGGCGGCGGTGGTCCCATCATCAGAGTGGCGGCTTCGTGGTGGTACGGATAACTGTTGCTGTGGTCACCCGATCTGCTCGAAAGACAAAAATCGATGGCGAGTTGAATATAAGAGAGAGTCCACAGGTGCGTGTAATTGATCCCGCCAACCAAACTCACCTGCCACAGGGTGGCGGTCGATAAACGTGACTCCAATTGCCCCCTCCGCCTCCGCCTAAAAAGAGCGGTCCACCGCTGCTGCTTCCGGCGGTTCCACTGGACGACGTTGCCGTGCCGACCAGAGGCGAATGGCACGACCTCATTCCCGATTGGCGGCCGCTACCGTTGTTGATCCCGTGATGGAGGCGCATCATCTCCTGCTGCTGCAACTGAATGGTTCCCATGAACGGAGTCTGCACCACCAAAACAGATTTAAATAAAAAGAAAACACAAAAAAGATCGTTAAAAGATTGGAACGTTTACAGATGATGATTCTTTTCATGAAGACAAAAATACATTTCTTTCTTTTCTTTGGGTTTTTATTATTTTTTTATATGGATGGATGTTTATTGCGTGTGTAGATCGCAGTAAACCGAGTGTGGAATCAGGGCCGGACGAACCAAATCGGGTTTTTCACAAGAGTGTGCGATCTAACCATATCATTCTGACACGCAAGTTCAAAAGACTTGGCATCTGCGACTGAAAAAGGAATGTGCAAGGGCGAGCGATGATTTCTGAGCGCCATAGATGGCGTTCTCTGGCACGTATCCGGCCCACACAAATTTTTAATGGACGAAAAATTCCCAAACGACTGTTGAACTATTTTGACGTCTTTTCTTTTTCTTCTTATTATTTTTTGCGTATAAATATATAAGTCGTTATAACTAGAAAGAACTTACTGAATATGGCATGCAGCTGGGCGGCTGCGGCTGGAATCGATGATGCATCGGTGCCGAATCCGGCGGCTGGGGCGGCTGCGTGGGCGGCGGCGGATGATCTCCGCCACGGGGCAAACAGGGGGCAGTCAAACTGAGATCCTTGATCTCGCGCTGGTGATGGGGATGGCGTTGATGATGGGTTGCTACACCTCCGATCACACCCTCTTTCCTCGCACGCATCCGTCGCTCCGACTTGAAATAGTAAGTAATGCCGCACATCAGCACCAGGACGACTCCGGCGCCCACCACCAAGGCGATGACGACCACTGTCGGCATCCCACCGCTGCTGGCCGGATCACTCCCGCTGCCAACGCCCATTCCCGGCGACGATGACACGTCTCCCAACGGCCGGCCAGAACCTAGAATGCAAATGGAAATCAACAACATTCATCAGTCAAACTCCATCATCGTCCTCCCAAAAATTATTCGTCGATAACAAACAGCAACCGCAGCTGCGTAGATTCGAGTCATTCGACGACTAAATTTTAGTTTTTAAAAATTCAGTTATTCATTGATATTTCATCCGGATTCGTCTGTGTAGATAACTACAACGTGTTCTATTTGTTTCTTTTTCTCATCAGAAAAATATAAATCTTTGGAAGCTTCCTACAAATAATATCAGGCCCTTTGAATGACTAATTTCCCGGTTGCCTGTTCGGTTGGGATATTTATTCCGCCGGTTGGAATCGAGTCAAAGCGCAAATGGAACGAGACAGCAGCATATATATTGAACATCATAGTTCGGATGGCACCCAACAACCAAAAAAAAAAGCAATATAGATGGAATAGGGATCGATATAGAACGACGCCTTCCCGCGACGCGCCACACCATAACACTTGAACACGACGAGAACATGGAATCAAAAAGGGATATACGACGGATGAATGATTCAATTCCAAGCCCGCCCTTTCGATTGCTTTTCTTCTTTTTTTTCCCATCGAACAGAAAAAGAAAAAAGAAAAAAGAAGAAGTAAGACGACAGTAACAAAAGAGGATCCGATCAACATAGCGGAGATCATTGAAACTACAACAACGGGGGAGCTATCTAGAGCCCCTTTTCCGATCCATGTGGGAATTACCGCCATTCACGCGTCAAATGAGAATTGAAGATGCGTTAGCTACTATATTGCTTCGGAATCCTTTCAGGTTAAAAAAGAACCAAGACTATATAGTAGTTTCCGTTCGTTTTATACATCTCTCCGTTTCTTTTTTTATTATTTCGGTTCCCATCTTATATAACGCCTGTAGAGGATCGTATCATTATCGTGGCGACGGCACTTTAAAATAATAAAATAAACCGCCGAAAACAAGAAAAAAAAAGGAGAGAGAGAACCGATTACAGAAACTTTTTTCAATTGAAAAAAAGAAAGAAACAAAATTCAATTGGCTGTAATGGAAACAGGACCATTTAACCGTGAATATAATTGCGACAACCGTCGAGTGTCCGTGTATGTGTGTGTGTCATGAAATAGTCATTTCCGGAGAGAAAAAGAAATGGGGAGGAGGATCGGCGTCAAGCGTCGGCGGCGGCGGCATCGTCGTCATCGTGTGTGAATTTGTGTCGGTTTCTCTTTAATATCCAGAAACTATACGATGTAGCGGGGCCACGTCAGATCGACTCTGTTATTACGATTATTTATACACACAGACTCAAGCAATGGCCGTTTCAAGGGTGGCCGACTTTACACCAGTCCCGGGTAGTAGTAGGTACTCACGTTCGTCTGTTGTTTCACGAAAATTTGTAAATTTTTTTTTAAGAATCGAACGACGAGGTAAAATGAAAGAAAAAAAAAGGATTTCCAATTATCATTGCGGCCGCAGGCGGAAAACAGGTGAGCTGCACCACCGATGAGTCCCACCGTCTCTCTCAACATTAAAGTCGTGCGCATTAACATATAAGGGACCCGTAGGCCGCCGCCCGTTTGATGCTCCGTGGCGCGCACAAAAAAAAGAGATTGAGGAGCCGAGCGCGGCGTCATTATAAGCTCCTAGCTGCTGCTGCCAACGTCGTATGTACGGAAAAAAAGGCGATATCGAGAAAGCCGAAAATAATGGCCATTAAATGTCATGCGGGATTCCCGCGTTCACAATACCCGGCTAGTACATTGCAAGTTGTTTTGAGCATAAAAACAAAACAAGGAAACCGTTGATTAAAAATGAGCTCTTTTGGTTTTTCCCTGTTGGTGAATTTTTCAATATCGAATATTACACACGCGGGTATATCTCCTGATCCAGCCCGTAGCCTCTCGGCGCTAGGAGCTGATTAAAAAAACAAAAAGAAAAGAATCAAAAGAAAAAAGAAGCAAGTTGATTGAGTTTGTTTATGCATCGGGGAAGAAGAAGAAGAAAACAAGGAACTTTACCATCAGCCGAGGTTAGCGAGTTAGGCGAGAGATTCGTTTGAAAAATTTACGGCAAGCCACTCACAATGGCTGGTGTGATGAGCTCTCCTCGCGCATCTACTTAAAAAAAAAAATAACCAAAAATCTCCATACTCGCCCCGTCTCGCTCGGTAAAGTCCGTAAAAAAAAACTGCGTTTTGTTTTTTTTCTTCTTCTCATTTTATATTCAATCATCCTTGCATCCCAAATGAAACGAGCGACGAACTCGTAAAATCTTGTTAGCTATGTGCCACTATAGTAGTCTAGTCTGCACCGTGAAAAAATAAAGGAAAAGAAAAGAAAAGAAACAAGATGGGCGAAAATGGCGTAACCACTGTTTTGACGTCTGGAATTCAGTCAGCCTTAAACAAAAGAGAACCTAACGGTTTTCAATGAGACTTTCGGCTACGTTCTTTCTTGTCTCTGTTATAGGAGAAACGAATAATAGTTAAAACAACAAATTTACCGTAGGCTATTACGGACAACTATTAGCAAGAGTCTACTAGTAGTAGACTCCTAAAAAAGACACAGGGAAATTGAGGGAGAACAAATTTTTGAGTGTTCATTTCGTCTTACCTGAGATGACGTTGACGCTGGCTTCTCGGTACTGGTAGCCGGCCTCGTTGGTGGCTATACAAATGTAGACGCCACTGTGGGCGACGTGGACGTTATCCAGGGCCAATTTGTCCAGATAGGAGCCGTCGTCGGCCTGGAACGCTGGGTGGCCGGATCGCAGCACCCGGTACCTCCATCCTTCGAACTGTGTGAGGGTAGAGCCAAATATAACGGAAATAGAATTGGTTTTTAAAATTGGGGAATTTGAATTTCATCGGGTTCGAATCGATTTGTCCATGTCAAAATGCGCTCCAAATCATTCCAACATGTGTGGAACTTGTAAAAATAAGAAGCGCCACTGATGGATGTTTCGTTGCCTCAACTGACCCAAATGATTCTGTATCTCATTGAGAGTTGCTCTATATCTGTTTCCCCCCTTGCCCGTTAAGACTGATGATGCGAACATTGTAGAAGAGGAATGAAAATCCGTTCCGACCATAAAAAAATAAAAAAACTCAAAAATAATAATAATAAAAAGAAGAAGAAGAAGACGATGTGTGTCCTTATGGTCAAAGCGAAGAATGCCCATACGGGCACGGAGCCGGAAACGTGACTGATGGTTTCCCACCACTCGGGTCTCAACAACGTCCATAAATCACGAGTGTCATATATATATATACAAGGCACACCATAGTATGCTACCCCACTTGTGCACTCATATACAGTCATACGCTGCGCATGTATATATATTTATACGCCACATTGATGTATGTATATACGCTTTTTTAAAAATGGTAAAAGTGTATGGACTTGGTCATAGTTAATGGAGAGAGACGGTCATAATTTGGTACCTGTAGGACACCATCCGAGTCGGGTCGACCGTTGTCCACTCCGGCAACTGCTTGACGATGAGCCTCATAGGGGGAAAGACGATCGAGTCTCTTGAGCCACTGGAGAAAGAGCGGAGTGTCGCTAATGACGCGACACTGAAGACGGGCTGTTGAACCCTCCATGATAGTCACGTTCTGAGGGTAGAGACCCACAAAGTCCGGCTTCCGCACAGTCCGATCTACATTCAAGAAGAAGAAAAAATTACATTAGCCATTTTCGTGTGTGTGCGACATTCGAGTTTGAACCAGCGATATGACTGGAAACATACGAGCGCAAGAGTGGGGACCCCCAACTACTATTCTCCCTATAGCTTAATTAGTTGCTAATGAACTTGACAGTGGGAACTTGAAAGCAGTTGTCATGGCAGCAATGACTCCACCCTTTTGGCGTTTGCGTGTCCTTTTAATGAGCTGCATCTTCCACCAGCGACCTGATTATCAAGTCAAAGCTTTTCCACAACAGACAACATCGCTGCTGCTGCTGCTGCTCTACAATTAGCTCTTCATTACTGACTTCTCTCTGTACTACTACTATTCCCACAGTGGTCCTTTTCAACTTAATCCCCCCACGTCTGGGAGACTTAAAAAAAAGGACAAAACTCCCCAAGTACTTTTTATAGGCGATTTCTTTTTCTTCTTTTTGATGGCAACTTTCTGCAGCCAAAGGGCAAGAGAGAAAATGAAAGGACTTGCAAGGGCGTGTATACACAAAGTCCCCAAAAATTGGATTTCTTCTTTTTTCTTTTTCTCTCGCCTTGGATGGGAGAAAAACGGAAGGACGATGTCTATATGGTAACTGAATTATAGGGCGACAAAAGGAAAGAGTCAAGAGGGAGCTAACACATCTATATAGAATATACAGGCCAGGCTACAGAGAGAGGGAGTGAGAGAGGAAAGGAAGCGTTATAATTGAATTGGAAGATGTCGTCGTCGTCGTCGAGAGAGAAAACAAGAAAAAGAAGAAGAAAAAAAAGTTTTTTCATTCGGCGAGGAAAAGATTGTGTGCGTCTATATATAATACCGAGAACTTGAACGGCGAAAGAAGCGTTGATCGATCCGTAGGGGTTGACGGCCCGGCACGAATAGGTTCCCGAATCGTCGACATTCAGTCGCGAGACTTGCAACTCCCAGCGACCGACACGACGATCCTCTCCAATCTCCTTGCCGTCCTATAATAATAATAAAAATAAGATTTTTGTTATTTTTCAAGAAAAAAACAAACATTATTATCATCATTAATTTAAGTGCGTCGTTTAGATATTTTCTTTCTTCTCTGATGTGTGTGCCTTGGCAAATGTCAACATTCAATAACTAGAGAGCGTGTGTGTGTGTGCTACTATTCATCCGAGCCCCCTTTCAAACACCATTTCCTTAATGGCTTTCCAAAGTTTTCCTGGTTGCTGGTGCTCATAGGAGATGTTTTAATACGCTCATCTCTCCGAGGACACGAGAACACAAACAAAAACTTGTTGGGGAAGTAGAGAGCTCTTTGACGACCGGTTGCACGTTGCCAAACTGTTAAATGTGTAAACTTTGGAGACAAATTACTTTCGCCTCTTTTCCCAACGTGTAAACTCGCTCGAATATTACTTTGGTAAAAGGGAGGACATGGGATATATACAATCAAGATAAGCTGTTGAAACAGGTCCCCCTCTCCTCACCTTCGTTCTTCAAGGTTGTCAAACAACCGGGGAGCCAATCAAAGTGGCGCAAGCAATCAACTTTCGTCACATGTGTTTGTTATACAGTATATGTTTATATATAGCTACGTATGTCAAAAAAAGGTGTGTAGAGTGTACCTTGAGCCAAATGAGATGAGGTTCGGGCTCTCCTTGAGCGAGACATTTGAGTCGGAGAGTTGAATCGACGGGCAGCTGCCAGATCCTTCCGGCCGGCATTTGACTGGTCTCGACGAGGAGCGGAGCCAATCCGGAGCCGGGCCGCACGATTTTCCTCCACGTCACCAAGTCCGTCTCGGTGTCTTCCGGCCCGAAAATGGTGTCCGATGGCGGAGGATCAGTCACTTTGGCGTTTGGATCTGTTGTAGTTGGGCACAAAAAAGAAGCACAGACGGATTGTTTAGTGGATGGTTCTTTTTATTTTGAAGGACAAACATCGCAGCAGAAGGATCAAAGCCATAGCCAATGGATGCACACACAATCGTCAATGATCAAAGGAGAGTTTGGCTTTTGATATATGGCGGGTCAGGCATTTGACTTGATCATCTCATGACCTGGTTACGACGCAGAAACGGTCCAAACTAGTGCAGGACAGAAAACCACTCGACCGGCTGGTCAAATACAAACGACAGACATGGACGACAGTCTTTTTATTTTCCTTTTGTTTGTGTGATTAACGAGATTCCAACCCATCATCTAGAATAATCAACAATAAAAACCAAAATGGGCAGTACGACACAAGACACACAAAAGAATTTTGTGAAATATGTACGACTGCGTCGGCCTGTGTACACGTTTCTTATATAGCGGCTCACCTCTAGGAGCTGATTTTCTCACGTCAACGAAAAACCGCAGCTGGGCAGCGAGAGACCAGCACACCAACGGGAGGAGGAGGATTACTATCAGCACTGTCTTTATTTTTTCTCTCTCTTCCAACTTGTTGTAATCATATAATATATAAACGCGCGTGTTACTGCATTTTTCTTCTTTCGTTTCTTTTTCTTTCCGTGGCCGGCAAGTGGCGATAGCGTGACTTTTCCCAGAGTCAATTTATTCTGTCCTTTTTCTTTCTTGTACGTAATATTTTATTTTTTCGGGGGGTAAATTCGTCTGAGCGAGACCAGCACAGCCGCAAGCCTTGGCCAGCCTTAGAGAGTAGAGAGAGTCCTACCTACTACAACTACTCGATTTATATACACAGCTTGGGTTTAGGCCCGCTGCTGCTGCTGCATTCGAGCACTGGTAATTGCAGTCGGATGAGAATGGGCGACCTAATTTAGGTTGAACACGAATCAAACGAGTTACACTAGTCCCCGTCGAAATGTTAAAAAAAAACAATATCCAACTCTGCGACACACGCAATGCTTCTGTGGCTAATTTATTGATTAATAATTGTAAATCAAACAGCTGGGAGGGAAATTTAGAAAAATAGAAAAAAAAAATACCCAAGAATTGCGCAAGAGAAAAACAAAAGAACAAGAACAAAAACAGCCACTAAACTCTCTCCAAAAAATACGGGATCTTATTTTTATTTTATTTCTGGTTGGTATTTATGTTGTCTGTACAGTAGTCTCGTTGGTCGTGCAAGTTCCGGGCCATTTAGCGCCTTGTTTACTCTGACAGTCCGATCGGTTCGGGACTCACGCACGAACCGACAGCACTCCTTTCGCTCTTCGCGATAAGACGACCAAAATCGATTCAAAACACAACGGCCTTGTTTAGTGTGTGTGTGTGTGTGTGTCATAGTGTCTGGTCTCTTTAGATCTCGGGATCGAATGACGACGTTAGACTCGCCGTCCTAACTCGCTTTTACCCCCATCACTCGCTTAAATGTACACGACAAAACTCGTTGAAAATGAGCGCGCGGACGGACGGATCAGCGCCTTTCGTCCGTGAGTGGAGGGGGGAGAGACGAATATGGCGGGGGGGGGGGGGGATAGTTAAATGGATCACCGGCTCACCGAGCCCCATTTCGTAATAGGATGGAAGAGAGCGAGAGAGACGAGCCGAGTGAAAAACCATCAAAAGAAAGCCTATAGTAGAAGAAGGGACAAAAGAAAATGGGCGACTAGCTGGCCGTCTATAGTAGACAGACACTTTTAGGTTGGAAAAAGCTGGCCCAACCCACGCTTTGAATAGTCTAGGTCTTCCCTCCCTTTTTCTTTCTCATTTCTCTTGTCTTTAAAAAAATTACCCAAAAGAAAAAAAAAAGAGGCAATTCGGCGTGTGTGGGAAACTGAGCAGGTGACAATGACAGCGGCCGTGTGTGGATATAAAAATAGCCAAAAGACAATGGGAGTACCGCACACAGTAGACAGTAGACTTGCTCCGCCTGTCTCTGTCGTTTCCAATAAATAACTTTTATATTTCTTTTTTTTTTCTTTTCGGCGTTGTTGGCGGCCCTAGGCATGGATATATAGACTCGGTAATAGCGGCGGAGCATTATGAGAGTCCTACCAGTCGTGTAATCATTCGAGTGAAAAGTGCATGTTTCTGGTGGAGGGGGGAGGGATCCTCCCCTTTTCTCCGTGTCTCTCCCAGTCTTTTAATATTCCCCGATGAACCAGATGAAACGAAGAATTGCGGAAGCGTAATAGATAGATTCGAAACGCTATAATACATCTATAGTGGAGAGGGGGGAGTGAGCAGCGCACACATGACACACCACTCTCTCCCTCTCTCTCTCTCCGCTTTACACACCCACGGGCGCACAAGTGAAATCAATGTTCCAGAAAAAAAAAGCTTATTGCCAGGCAACTGGCTGCAAATCCAATTGTTCCGGTTGGCTGATGGCAAGAATCGAATCGCCCCACCAATATATATTATATAAGATATTGTAGAACCTCTCTCTACTCTAACACACCCCCTCTTCTTCTTATTTGAAATGAAAATAGAAATACTCTGTACAATGTGTATCAAATAGTTTTTCGCCCCCCTCCGGACATAAAAAGAGCTAGAGAGAGAAAATGGTTGACAATTAACACATGGTCGCGAGTTCTTGAAAATATACCCTGCCGCTTTTTCTAGCCATTTTGACTCTGAAACGGTTTTATTTATTGAGGAAAAGGAATCCTCCTCTTGTACACATTTGTAACTGCAGCTCCTGTACGGCGACATAGACACACAGAGTGTGTGTACGTACGTATATACACATGAGCTGGCGTTTTCAATAAGCTTTTGAAGCCTTTGTTCGAATTTTAATAGCCAGGGCATGACTTTGGCGGCTGAGTCAAGAAAAGCGCCATTGACGCTCTATATATACTAGGAGTCGCACTATAAATTGCTAAGCAGCTAGTATACTACTGCTGAAAATAAATACTTTTGGCAAAGGGCATGGCTTTGCAGTGTGTAGAAAGAGAGAGAGAGAGAGAGAGAGAGGAACTCTCGGCGGTTAATTGTTTCACCATGTGTCAGCAACGAATACCGGAAGTGAGAAAAACTCATTAAAAAGTCATTGCGACTATATAGGAGAAAGAAAAGACGGGGGGGAGGAGGAGGATCATCGCCAGGACCCCCCGAGCCAAAGGGAACAATCACGCCCGGTATTCTTATGTTGTTATTTTTCTACTTTTTTTCAAAAAAAAAGGACAAAAGAGAATGAACGCCATCCGCCCTTGTAGGTTTTTTTACTAGGCATAAGTACACGCTCACGACCAATAACCGAAAGGATTTTGACCTACCGACAATGACGATTTCAAAGGTGACCTGCTCCGAGCCGAAACCGTTGACACCTGCAAACAACAAACAACAAAAGAAGAAGAAAGGAATTTGTTAGATTATGGATATATAGTATTTAACCCGCCCGGGGTTTGAGTATCATCATTTTAAAAAGTGGCGGTGTGGTTTAAAAAAATAAAAATGATGATGATGGTAGTACATTACCTTTACAGGTGTATTCTCCCGAATCGTCCAGGATGACTTCTTTGATCCGCAGGCCGTGGCTGGTCGATTTAAAGCGCTCCCAGCCGGCCGTCACGCTGTCGCCATCCTGCGTGCCCAGTACAAACAGAATCGTGAAAAAAATGTACATATATACATATTTAGTATGGAATCAAATAAAAACCACCCAAAAAACATTATGTTAATGAGGTTCAATTTGTGTTTTTTGGGTCCCGAGAGAATATGAAGAGTCGCGGCGGGGTCTTGAGGATCAAACAAGATCGAAGTTACAAAAACCCAGAGGGAGGGTGGAAGGAGGGAGGGAGAGGCTTTTTGGGTTATTGCCATCGTCAAGCCGAGGAGGAGCGTGACGACGACTAACCCCCCCACACACAAAATGAAAATTGTAGTGCAAAGCAAATATTGACCTTGTACCACTCGACGATGGGCGTCGGCGTCCCCCGGATGGGGCAATCCAATTTGACAGTCTCGCCCAATCGGAACGTTTGCTTCGACGTCACCGACCCAGAAATGTGAGGCGGACCTGAATTTGACACACGTAAAAAAGAAGAAAAAATAATGTATTATATATCAGTTGAGATTAAGAGAAAAAAGACAAACAAGAAAAGCAATTCCAATTGGGGAATGATGACAATGCCCAGTATGGGGCCGTTCTTCTTTTGACTGCTGAAAGTGGGACCGTAGGAGGACCGTGGCCTCTTGATGGCATGGCATTGATCACGAAAAGTGAGGGGGAACGAAGATGGTGAAGTCGGCATCGTTCACAGAAAAACGGCCAGTGGAGAGAAGTAGGAAGAAGAAGAAGAAGAAAAAAAGTTGCATGTCAAGTGCTGATGCAACACACTCGGCACTCTGGTGAAGTGCTTTCCATATTGACACAGTCATCTGCTAGCTGCTAGCTGCGGCTGCTGCTGCGCCCTGGGCGTTCAATGTTGACCCAAGCGTCGACGTCATCATCATCTTGAGTCCAACCAGCGGCCAGTTTCACCACACCAGAAAAATAAAAAATAAAAGTTTCTGGTTTCGATCCTTCCCTCATTGTGTAATTTGTTTTCTTTTTTAAAGAAAAGAAAAAAACCGTTCAGGTTATTTTGAATGATTCAAAACTCGCGCCCTGGTAATTGCTACCCGCCTCCTTCTTTTCAAAAACAAAAATCTCCCAACTGTGGGAGGTCCAGCGGATCTTATATTATAACTAATACATATCATTTTCTATCCCCTTCTTTTTGGTTTTTGATACTCGTTTTGTTTTTTAAACCAATTATTTGAGCTGGACTTGCGTCTAATCAATTTGAAACGGCGGGCGTCGTCTCGCGTTTCGCTCGGTCGCTCCAGAAAAACAAAACAAAACAAAACAACAACTTTGCAGAGGTGGGAGTTTGGGTCCGAGATTGCTGGGCTAACGTGAAACAAGAGCGTCCAACACGTTAATTAGTCCTTTCTCGGCCGAATCGTTAATTCAGTCCAGCACACACAAGGCGGCGGATGCACACAAGGCGGAGTAGAAGGCGTTCGTACCTCTTAACGACACTCGCAACAGTCTCATTTAACATGAGATACACACTCCTCCTACTCTTGACACTCGTTTTTTTAATTTTACTTTTCTTTCTTCTCTCTTTCATGGCCCGTCTGGATGGAAAATTTTTTGATTCTTTCGTGTCGAGAGAGAAAACGCTACACGCCCGATTTGATTCGATTAGATCATCCACTCCAAAAAACAAAAAAAAACTATCCATCAACTTCAAAAAACCCCGCGCCGCTGGAAGAATAACAAGAAGATGGGGAAACATTTTTTGTTTTTCTGGAGAGAAAACGCTCAAAGCGGCCACCACCCAGCAAGTTTCAACTTGAAACCGTTGCCTATTTTCATGACGTTCGAATCGTCTTTCAAGTGTTAACTTGAATCAACATGGGCAATCCATTATTTCCCTTTTAAAATGAACTAAGAGTTTGATATTATTGCTGGTTTTTTCCCTTGCCCATTTGGCGAAACTCAAAATGTTGTTGCGTAATGGAAGGGAGGGCGCAATGCGGAGGCGGATCTGGCAAACACATCAGTCAAGGCAATCGGACGTGTCTTGGGAGGAAAACACCACCGCAGATACGACTACAAGACTCTCTCCCAACAATCTCTCTCTCTCTCTCTCGGTGGAGTGGACTGAAGAAGAAGAAGAAGAACACACACACATCCCGAGCTCTCTTCTTCTCTTTTTGGGGTTTGAACATGTTTACCACAAAATGTGTTGTGATGGAAAGCAACTCTGCATCAATAAATAATGATGTGTTTACTGGAGAAAGAAAGAAAATAAGAAAAAATCCGGCCAGCCGGAGAAGAGAAGAGAGTCTAACTTTCTGTGAGTTTGTATTCGGAGGAGGGGAGGTAAATGGGTCTTCTACTTGAGAGGTTTGTTCTTATAAACTTCTTATATTTATTTATCTATTGAATGTTTGATATTCTCTTTTGGAGGGAGTTAGCCACTTGGTTATATACACAGAAATATCGTGGTGAAGTTGTTTAGACCTAACCAAGATGGAAGGGAAAGCTAAGGAAAAGTGAACGCGGAACCCAAAAATCAAAAAATCTACACAAACATTCGGGGTAAAAGTGAGAGAGAGAAAAGAAGGAAGTATATAGGCTGCTGCTAGCAATAACATCCCCCTGGGTCCTCTACTGTCTGCTGCTGGGTGATGGCTATATAGGCGTGAAAAAGAAAAAAAGCTGGGCGCCATCACAAACAGAAAATAGTACCACCACCGGTGGCGTTTATTTCTAAATTTAGTCACCATAGGAGAAAAGAAGAAGAAGAAAAAATAGGTGAAAAAGAAAAACGAGTCCCAATCGGAAATATCTCAAACAGCCACACACCACCGAGGGGGCTCTCTCACCCATCACTCGCCGTGTGTCTCCTCCTATTGCCGAATCGCATTCATCTACAAGATAGACGGTTCCTACACACGGGGGTTTACACCAGTCCCATTCTATATGGAGTGGGGCTGGGCTTTTCTTAATTAACCGACAAGAAAACCAATCGAGAGTCGACTATTCAATCCATTTGTCTTTAGTGACTGCCTCTGTCTGTTTGGCTTGTAAATGTTACGGTTTCTCTGGCATAGAATACACAGTGGAATATATGTACATAAGAGAGAGAGTCGGGAGTATATAGTGTTGGTTTGAAATATTACCTTTTAGACCGGAATCGGAGAGGGTCCCGGCCACGTGGAGGGTCAGCAACAGCAGGAGGTGGTCCACAGTTCGGCTAAACATTCTCTAGGGGGGTTTTCTCTCTCTCTCCAGTTGCCAGCACCGACAGAAATTTCGATTGTAGACGATCACTAAGGGAAAAAATAAATTTAAAAAGTAAAAATTAGTTTGAATAGAAGCTGCTGGCAGGGTAATTTTTAGCTGACAGGAAACATTTTCTCATTTGCATGTTTGATTTCTAATCGGGTCGCCAAATGAGGACGTCACCGTGGAGAAGTCGACGAGTGGGGCGGAGTACCTAATAGGCTAACGCCGGAACTGCGCACGTCTATAAATGTATTTATGGAAATGGACGTGGAAAAGTTGATCATGACGGAGACTTGACGACGTTATCCACAAGGTAAGGGAATCGAAAAATATTAAGTGGAAAAAAAAGTTAGTTCTCCGGGGAACTTGTATCGCCATGGCAGTTGCCAAGAGAGAGGGGGAAGCAAACACACACACACAGAGCAGAGAAGGTGAATCGGTAATGCGCATCCGCCTCTCCAATTCTGCCAGACAAAATGGTCCTCTCAAAATGGAAATCAACATCCGACGAAACGTCTCATTTCCATTGCTAATCGCAAGCGCCGCCTCTTTATCGCCTCCCCCACTCCCGTTTCTTTACATTCAAAGATTGAAATAAATTATCTTTTTATCGATCCCACACACACAGACAAACGAGTCATCATCGACGTTGCTCCCCCCTTTCGCTCTGCTTTTTTTTCTTTTTTCGGAAGAGCTTTTTTTCCATCCTGGGCATACAATTGTAAGGGTGCGGATCCGACAGGATTATTGTTATTAGACTATCCAACTCTGAGCTTTCACGGTGTAGTAGTAGCAAGAGGGGAGAATGCGATTATTGCACGCCAACTCCCGAACGTGTCCAAATCATCGCTGGCAAGTTTAAACAGAAAATATGGAAGAAAAGAAATATAAAAATCTAGAAAAGAAAAAAAGATGATGGAATGCAACTTTTTCCACTATTTATTTATTTATTTTACTCCACCGAGGAAAAATCCAACACTCTCAAGAAGAAAAAAAACCCTCACGGTTCTCTAGCTAGTCGACCTGAACGTGGAAAAATGTTTCAGATTCGTATCTATTTCTGTAGCGGTGCTTTTTTTCTTATTTTTCTTTTTCTTTTCGTGTGAAGGGGTGGCAGCAGCAGCAGCAGCACACCGGAGCGTTCATCGATTCAATAGGTTTTCTCTGTGTGTGTGTCAGTTCGTTCAGCCTTTGACGCTGTCGTCGAAAGAATAAGAGCCTCATTCAAAGACGTTTGAATCTTTATGGTCGCACACTATAGGAGCGGCGTGAGTTATCACACTCGGTTCTTCTTCTTCTTCTTTTCCCCCTTTTTTTTGTTGTTGTCTTAAATAGCGCTCTCTCATTAACAAGCAAATAGCTCGGGAGCAGATGAACCATCCCATTTCGAAGCAGAGCGAGAGCGTGTGCCAAACCCAAAAGGCCGTCTATATAGTCTCTCTCTCTCTCTTGGCTGGGCTATTCCCATATCTCTCTTCTCTCCCCCCGTCGTTCAGACTCGATGGTTTTCCATGTAATTGATTTGTTAATCCAGTGGAATTCCTTTTCTTTCTTTTCATTTTTAGTGCCTCTGACATTTCCCCCCACTCTTCTTCTTTTTTACTCTCTGACCATAATAATAATCACGGAGAGCGTGTCATTCTTGTATACGATTTCTCAGTGTGTATGCCGTAAGAGCAAGCTCGACAGTCTCTCTATAGCCCTCCCCCCATTCCGACATAGACATACACAAGAAGCTTATTTAGATGCAAATATGAATAAATAAATAGGTTCACAATAGGAGGCAAGATAAGAAAATGACTGGGATATATATATATGTACGTCCGAGTTGGTTTTTTTCTTTTTCTTGTTGTACAACTAAAAGATGAATATTTTTCTCTCTCTCCGTCACGCGAACGCAGTTTGTTTGTCCGCAACGTTTCTTCTTCTTGTGTGGGGAAAAGGGAATAGAACAAGTGCTTGTTTCTTTATTCCTTTTGTCTCTCTCTTGTTGTTGTTGTTGTTGTGTAGTTATTCATCCCTTTTCTTTCTAGACACTGGGCGAGCGTGAGCGCATATCGGTAATGTATACGGGGCTGTACGGTTGCCGGCCGAGCCTAATATGGTCATTCCATATCGCCTGACTAATTCATATGTAACAAGGAGGAGAACACACACAACAACAACAACAACAACCGACGGAATAAATAATATCGGGGGCTGATTTGCAAATGAGCCACTCCAACTCCCCCCTCCAATAGTTCACTGGGGAAAAAAAAAGTTGTTTCACTCGGTGGAAAATAACCGACGAACCCGGGCCAGCAGTTGGGAGAGGAGAGACCAATTCAAATTAACATAATCCCCCCCTTATTCTCTTATATATTTCCAGACTACATTTTACAGTGGAGCTTATGTTAATCTGTGGAAATAATTCACGTCGAAATTATAGAGAAAGAGAGAAAGGGCGTTTGGAAAAACATTGACACAGTTTGCCCAATTTCTTTGGGAGGGAAAAAAACAAATATTTGAAAAACCCACACACGAGAGAGAGGATCTAACGTTTCAATCATAATGACTCGTTTAATGCAATACGGGCGGGAGGGTTCTTTTTCTTCGCTTCTTTCCAGGGATGAGAAGATGGATGGATCGAAAAGAGGAGGTTGACGATGTCAGAGAAAATAAAAGCTTCTACTACGGGCTGGGCTGGCCGCCGCTGCCGCCCGTCTGTTTGTTGTGTGCGCACGGGAAGCGCACACACGCGGCCAATCAAATTCTGTTTGCGGAGAGCAAACACGTTGATCAAACAGAGAGCGGCTCTGTGTCGTCGGCCATCAAGTCTGTCAGCTGCGAGAGCAAACAGATAGAAGGAGTCACTCGACAAAAGAAAGTGAAAGGCTTTTTCCCTCCCATCTCTTTCTAGCTGGCCAAAAAGAATCTAAAGAAGAAGAAGAAGAAGAAGGAGGAGTAGACGATCTTTTTTGATATTCGTTTGCTTTCGCCGAATAACCCGAAAGGCCCTTGGCCCCCATCGAGACACTGCCCCGGCTACTCTAGCGTCGACGGAATAATAGACGAAGAGATGCTGTGTGCATTATTCGTTTCGGGAAACTGGATAGCTTCCAAAGTGAGTTCGGCTAGAGTCGAAAAAACCCTCCCCAGCACTGAAACGATCGTGAGCGGCAGTTTGGGTGTGAGTACACGCTACTACTAGAGGCAGGGAGTCGGGACTTGTGTGTACACGAGATAATCGGTGAGTATCAAAAATCGGCAAATGGAGTCGAACAAGAGGATTGATCGATGGAGAGTCGCGGCTTTAAGTACTAAAACATGTTTTTTTTGCATCACTGGGTGATAGGCGAGAGCTCAGCCGTGCCGAGTCCGTCTCCCAGTTTAGAGAGTACAACTGGCCAAAATGTCTACAGTGTGTGTGTAGTCAGTAGTGTATGTTAGTTGAAGCTAAACAGAAATCGCATTTCGCTCTTGGGATCAGCTTTTTTCTTTTAAACAGAAAATGTTTCTTTTTAATACTACTCTTACGTCACAGCTCCAAAAAGAAAAGAAAAAAAAATTTGTGTGTTTTTGTTTTGGTTAGTTGTGGGTTTTCTCTAAACATTGCGGGGACGAGTTGAGCAGACGACGTTGGCTACTTCCAATTGGGAAACACGAGGAGTTTGCGAAAAAATGTCTATTTTCTTACCTCTTTGTCTAGTGGCATTGCTGATGGTTTCCGAAGAATAAAAGAAAGAAAAATAAAAACACTGGCGAGGAAATCCGTCACCGTCAACTTGATTATGAAACCGCACTGGCCAGTCAGTCTCCCTAAAAACACACACACACACACGGACTCTCGTCTTACAGAAATGGCTGGCAGCACACTTGTAACTCTAAGACGACCAACAAAATTGCACAACACTCTACACACACACACACGAGCGTGTTCTTCTCGTTTTGGGAAAGAAAAACAATCCAAAAACTCTGCCAATGCAAATTTCAAAAAGACGAGGGGAGTATAGAGAGAAATAGAAAGAGCCAAGCAACAGCACGTCCGTCGACTAGGAGGACCAGGCGCCAACTGAACTCGCGTGTGGTGGTGTCTGCTAGATTTGAAGGCTCTCTAGTCTCTAGCTCGCCATGTACTCCCTACTACCACCCACTCGCCCTTTTTTTTCCCTTTTAGTATAGTACCTAAGTAGGTAGGTAGCTCTCTCTCTACAAGTACATGTATACCTTGGGTCGAGTTGGGTCGCATATCTCACATAAGGTCTCCTCTCATCCGCCTTCCTATTATTATCTGCTTATTTTCCACATTTTTCTTTTTACCTTTTCCCTTTTCTTGGCATCAGCTCTATTGCTACTACATTCACAGCCCCTTCAAGTGTCGACACACATACTCAATAAAAATTTAAAAAAGAAGAAAAAAAAGGCCATTGAGAAAATGGCTCGATAGGTTTTCAGCTGCACCGGATAATAATATGAAAAACTCAGTAGGGGGTTAGTGGGGGGATATAGGGTTATGGGGGGGGTCTATATTTTTACGGCCTTCCAACTCAAGTTTGTTAATTGCCAACTTAGCGCCCAATCTAACAAGGGGGGGATAGAATACTCTAATCCGAAATTTTATGCTTTTCATGGCTGTATATTATACAGTAAAAGAGTAGTAGGAGAGAGCAGCCCGTTATAGTCCATATAGTTCTTGGCCATATATACATTTGTATACCAATGTTTCGAGTGTGACCTGGAAATCTTATCTCGAGTGGACCGAGCGCGTCGACATTTCGGAGAGAAAATCCAAAAAGATAGAATAGCTGGGGAGAATTCCGAAATCAATCCATCTCTGTTGGACGGACGAGCCGAGTCGCTTTTCCGTTTTGCCCGTCTGCTGGTCGACGGCCAAAATGTGTGTACAAACCCATACCATTTCTCGGAGAGCCTAGCTCTACTCCGGCTGAGCTGCTGCTGCTGCTACTGCACATCCAAAAGCAATCGATAGTTTTAATTGAAGAGGATCAGACCGTCTGGGATAATATAGAGAGGACAATGTAGGCAAAGGGGGGGATGCGGAATAAGCGTCTTGTCGATATTACATAAATAGTGAACGGTACGAAGCAGCAGCAGAAGATAGGCCGGCAGGGAGCTTGAAGTGCACGAGAGAGTTTGATTCATTTCACGGACGGGAATATAATATGATATAACGGGAGACTATATAGAGGATGACGAGACGGAAGGCTCAGCACAGCCAGCTTTGAGCCGCCTGACTTGATATCTCTATTTAGATTAGGGGTGATTTCCCTCTCTCTCTCTCTGACGGTTGGCTGCCAGCATATATACGTATATATGTATACCACCCTGGACTTTTGCTGGGTTTCTTCTTCCACTGGGTGCTGGGTGGGTTTGGTGGGTGGGTGTGTGCCGCCCGCTCTTCTCGATAGCCGAGAAAGCATTAGAGTTATTTCCTCTTCTCGTTTCTCTCTTCTCGTTTCTCTGCTCTGCTCTCGTCTGTAATCTGTTGGGATTGAGTTAGACAAGGCTCAGTCACGGCTCGCGTTCTCGGTCGCTCACTAGCTGTCAAATACATCCTCTTCTTCTTCTTCTTTTTCGTCGTCTTCTTCTTCTTCTTTGGGCCCGCGCGTTTCCTTCGGCCCGTCTCTTGTAAGCTTTTCCGTCAGCTCCCGGAGCAAAGAGAGAGAGAGATAAGAGCCTGGCGTTGCCATCCCAACCATCAAGGCGTCTCTCTCTACTCTCCATGTGTGTGTGTGCATAAGCGACATAGTCGGAGCCGGCCGAGCGCCCGTAGATAATTGGGAGCGACGCTATGTACAGTCATCGGTCGTTATACATTGGCGCGCTAGGGTGTAGTACAGCTCGACTAGTCTGGCATGGCATGGATGCGATATCGTCTGTATAGATGTGTGGTGGTGGGGAGTTTTTCTCGGTGTAGTAGACGACACCGTAGCCAAATTGGCGTGAAAATACCTCGCACGATAATGAGAAGGAGAGATAGAGATTGCTGGGGGTTTGTGTATAGGATCGTTCCAGGTTATCAATCACGCCCCTTGTGTCGTGTAAATCTGATAGCAAGACCTTCGACTTGCACTACACTAAATCCAATCGCTTTTTTCTTCTTCTTCTTCTTCTTCTTCTTTTCCAGAGTAGAATCGAGTTTCTTTTTTATTTGGTTTTGTTCTTTTTCTCTTTATTTCGACTTGATCCGTGAGCTGAGCCCTCCACTAGCGAGTCATTAGTGCGACATGGGAGGGCCCCGGCGATTGCTGGGGCACCCGGCACACACACCTGGTTCTTTTATATTATAGGGCGCGGTCATGGCAACTGATCCGATATATACAGCTCACAAGGTCTTCTTCTTCTTATACTATAGAATTGTATATGTGGGGCTCTCTCAGCTCATTAGTGTGTGTGTGTGTGGGGGGCTGTTTCTATCTGAAACTCTCTGGTACGGAAGCAAAAGAAGAAGAAGCTGAGCTGCTGGATGCGTGTGTAGCCGGAGCAACTAACCAACAACGCCCCTTCTCCCTCTCTCTTTGATATATACAAAGAAGAGTTGTCCAGGGTTTCTTCCTAGGCTGTTTTGATTCTCTTTTTTATTTTTTTTATCCGGTTGATCAGATTCTCTGGGTCTGTTCGCTGCGGTGCCAGAAGGGTGGAAAACGACAGGCCACGCTTTTTTTCTGGAAAAAAGGGGTTCTTCTTCTGTTTGTTGATTTCTCCTGATATTCTTTTGAAAATGGAGGGTCTCTCTCTCTCACAGAAAAAGAAATAAGAAAATAAACCCATAAGGCAAAAGGAATAACCATCAAGTCTCTCTCTCTCTCTCTCTGGCTGGCAAAAGTCTCTGAAAATCTTGAACTGGAGAGATGGGGCCTGCCTGCGCACAATATAATAGGCCACAGTGCTGGGCGAGAGCAGCCGATGTTAGTTGAGCACCCTCAGTGAACAAGAGACCGAGAGAGAGAGCCTAGAAAAGGGCAGGAAAAAGGATTTAAGGTCACTAAACTATACGCAGGGAAATATATATATGTCCTATATGTGCTGCGCTCAGAGAGGTTTGACATTCTGTATTGTGTGAAATGTGAATAGCCTGGGTTCGACCAGAAGAAGAAAAGAGTCCCTTATCTCCACCTCGCACCGGGTCTCTCCAAGTGCCTATGGTCAGGAAAAAAGGTTTTCTTCTTCTTCTTCTTGGAATATAAAAATGTGGACAAGAAAGATGATGGGGAAGAATAGAGCTGTACTATAGCCCTTTTTACTTTTTTTTTGTTTGTTCCCCCCTTATATATTTTTTTCTTAAATGATTATTTCCAACAATAACACTAAAGCCCCCCTCGCAGCACAAATGGTCTTTTGACGAAAATGTTTTTTTTTTTGTGCCCCCCATCATCTAGAAAATATAATGATCATATTACCGGTAATGAGCGTCTGGGAAATATGAGTAAACATGTCTACGAATTTCGGGTGAGACTATGGAAGGAGGTCATTGGCGTGTGGGAGAAAAATTCGATCAGCGTCTTTGGGAAACGTTTAAAAAACTTGGGAGGATGAAGAGGGTGGTTGCTGGTGTAGTCGTGCGGTATGTATAATCGTCGACCCACTTGATCGTCTATTACTAGTGTCAGTGCCAGATGTCGCAGATCCTTGACGGCCAGGAAAATCAAGCGAGGAGTATAGCAAAGGGTCTATAGACCTGAAGCGTGTACACGTTTTTCTGGTGTGTGCCTAGATTCAATTATACGTCATCATCAGCAACGCTTTTTGATTCCATCGGGACACGATGGGTGAATAGACGAGAGGGGGGAAGGAAGCTGGTGTAGAGGACGGCCATCTTTTGTAATAGGCCTGTCAGATTGAGATGCATTCTGTATGGGCCGAGAGTATAAAAAAAGGGGGATTTAAGAGAGAGAGCAGAGAGTTCGCTTCTATTTATATCTACTGCTGCTGCTGCTGCTGATGTAGCGATGGAATCAAAGAAAAAAGAAAAGAAAAGAAAAGAAGCGATTGGAATCGGCCATTTTCGTCGAGTGTTCTTCTTGCCCGCCTTTTTATCGCCCGCCCATCTTCCATAAACATAAACGGAGTGTGTCCACTTTGAAAGAATTCATGGCTTATGCTGTGCTGTGTGCTTGGCTGTGTGTCTCTGTCTACATCGATGTGCATCGCGCTCTCAAACATTTTCTATATACAACTGTGCAGCTCTTTTTTTTGTTGTTGTTGTCCAGCTCTGATTTTTATAGTCCATTTTCTGTGTGTTTGTATTTTTTCAAAAAGAAGAAGAAGAAGAAGGAGGAATAAATTGGTGAGGAAGAAGAAGAATAAAAAGAAAAGAAAAACAAAAAGGAAAAACCCATTTTTAACGATGGACGGGCGAGAGAGCCGACGACAACGACGAGACCGAGAGTCCGAAAATGGGAATCTGATCATCTATTATTCTGGCCGATCATGACAAACACACACACACACAGTCGACACCCTTTTCTCTACTATACAAACACGCACACACACAAGGGGTCGGGGCCGGGCGAGGTTTTTGGTGGGGAGAGTCGTGGCCGGCCAGCATATCACAAGTCGATTATCGATAGACACGGACAGCCCAGCAGTCACCCCATATAAGATATATACTGAAAAGGGTGAGAGAAAGAGAGAGAGAGATGGATATTATTATTATGATTATTGTTATTATAGCTCCGAGTTGTTTGGCGCGGGAGCAGAAAAAAATAAATAATCAAAGAAGAAAAATAAAATCACAAAAGACAATATAACCCGGTCCGGTTGGCTGGACTCGGGTGCTATGATGGGGGGAGGATGCTGAGAGGGTGTTATGTGCGATTGAATTAGAATGCCATCCTAAAAGAAACATTTATACGACGATCATAAACCACAGAAGAAGAACCACGAACGAAAAGACATAAAACAAAAGGGTTAAAGTATAGGAAGAAAAAAAACGGAATTTTATCCCCAGAGTCGTAAAAATAAATAAAAATTTCAAGAAAAAACAAAAAAGAAAATCAAGTCACAGTCACACACACAATAAGAGAAAATGGGCGTCATAAATTATGGATGAGAGCTATGAATATATGCTGATGATGCGCTCGAGATATATAACCAAAAGAAAAACGACTTGATTGAATGGTCAACGATTTGTAACAACCAGAATTTTGTAATGTTTTTATTTCCGCTTTGATTGCGAGTGGACGGCCAGCAGGCACTCCAATATACATAAGTCTAAGTAAGAGATTGCTAGAAAAAGATGACGATGTACCTTTTTGTTATACGGCCGTCTAGTGACGGACTGGTCGGATTTCATCAGCGTGAACCGCAGTGAGAAATGATGATGGATGCAAATGACATGGCGCAGAGTAAAAAAGAAAAAAGAAAATTTCTTTTACGTTTTTTCCCTTTTCGGTGTGTGTGCGCGCCCTGTGTGCGATGTGCATAATCATCCGGAGGAAGAATCATAAAAAGATGGATTGTATATTATATAAAAGAAAAAGAAAAGAAAAGAAAAACTTTTCTCTCTATTTCGTAGAGATCGTTTCATCCATTATTCATTCAACAGTGGGATAAATAATTCACCAGCTCCCGCCGAGCGTGGGGCCGGCCTCTTTCTCTTTCACACACGGACAAATCTTACATGTTACCGGAGAGCGCGCACATCTATTGCGCTCTTCAAGAAGACGGCCAAGCACAGTTCAAGAATATCTATCTGCCCCTTTTTGTCTTCTTCTTCTTTTTCTTTCTTCTTATTTCAGGTGTTGCCTCGTGCAGGTGTGAAAGAGCCGCATTGTGTATGTGTTTCCGCCATCCGACCCCGCACACACACAACTGAGAGACTCGACTCGGCTGGATATCTTTTTATATTCATAATGTCCAAAAAAATTGGATGATAACATCTGTGCTGGAAAAGGAAATTTTCTTTCCTTCCCTATAGCCGTACAATATCATATACCACCTACATTGCGCCATGCCTTTCATTAGCATAAAACAGGGTATATATAATATAAAGAATAACTGAATAAGTAACATCTTGATAACTCGATATATAATGTATAGTACTGCTGCTGGTGTATTTTTATATCGTCAGCATTTTATTTTAAGGGTTTTTATATGTGCCAGGGGGAATCGGATCATCTGCCTAGAGTATTTAAAGGCTTATTCTTTTAGATAGGGGGGGACCAGCAATGGTATAGATATATAAAACCGGAAAGTGAATAATAAGATGGGATATCAGCTTATATGTTTTAATGGGGGTACATCATCACATTTTGTGTGAAATGTGTGCCGGTATATATATATATATGTCTATTAATAAAATCCAGGCAACACATGCACACCTTTATTATATTCCCCCCTAGCTAGTTATTGTTTCCTTCCACCGGTTGGCTAGATATATACATATTACAAAACGGCTGCATTGTGTGTTTCCGATTCGTAAAAAAATGCTCAACACAACTGTAAGTTTACACATGTCTAACAAACACACACACATCTATATGCTCTACACGATACCCCGGCATCAGTTGTGTGTGTGTTTCCCTCTTGTTCTTCTCTCTTCTCTTCCGCTCTACACCCGACACCTCCCTTGGGTGGCCGGAAGTGGCGCAATCAACAGAAAAAAAGGAGAGTTAAAAAGACCTAACTAGAAGGGTTTAGACACAAGCATTACATGCGCATACATGGCGGCCACAACCATCGTTACCACACTATACCCCCTGTGTGAAACAAAAAAAAAAACAATTCATCCGCTCATTAATTATTATAACAATAATGATAGCAGCCAAACCCCGAAAAAGAATAGGAAGACTATCTCCCCCGTTATTTTTTGGGGGGTGGATATATACCTGCGTGTGTGTGGGTGTTCACCTAATTGAATTAAGGACGTAAAGGAATAAAAAATAAAAGAGCCTCTCGGGGGGGGAGTTTGCTGGTCTCTGTCGGCGGATGAACGATGGATGCGGGACAAAAAGTATAACGAGATATACTATATATTTTATATATCGTATATTTCTTCTCCGGGGGCTATATGTCTGAATAACGATGAGCTGCATCATCATCATCGTAGTAATCTTTTCCATCCGGAATCACGAACTCTCTTCGAACAGATGGTCCACAAAAAATATAAAAATGCCGAGCGCCGTTTACATTGTATAACAAAAGTATATATATATATCTATCAGCTTCCAACTGTCTACTTGCTAGCGGTGTGTTATATATATTTATGTTGATTAATGGACTGGTAAACGAGCTGAAGGTTCTTTTCTATTTTTCTTTTATTCAAACGGCTCAATTCATCCGAGGGTCATTCTAATCTAAAACACTCTCTCCTTTTATATTATAACGCCCTTTGTCTATTTGATATCCCTTTTGGTGTATACGTATATATAATACAAGTTATCATGCTGACTACAGATAGAAGAAGAAAAATAATCGAGTTCCTTCTTTTAATGTTCTTCCTCTCTTTTATCTTAATTGAAAAATGTGTTGCCTCCTTCTTTTCTTTTTTCCTTTTGGAGTTAAGAAAATGAAAATGAAAATTCAGTCGGCAGCAGTTCAGCAGTTTGCACCAGCGTGTGTGTGTGTTAATGGAGCTGGGCCACCCCCCTCTATTGTTGGATTCAATGAATTCCACCAGGGTGTGTGTGTGTAACAAGGAGAGAGTCTACACAAGTCTGTAAGAAGCTCTAGTCCAACGATATGGGGGTTACGTAGAAACAAAACACTTGAGAAGAACAACAGGGGGGAAAAAGACAAAACAAAATGTATAGTAGTAGTACTGCTGCGACCCTTCTAAGCTAAACTCTACATAGGAAGCTAGCAGCTTTTTACCCAAAAAGGTATTAAATAACCTGAGTATTTCTCTCTCTATACATAACTTGTACAGTCTTTCTCATCTTTACTAGCTGTGCGTTATTATATAGCCCAGCCGGTTTCGTTGTTTCACAGTTCTAGTTGTTTTGTGTCGCAGCTTCCACCCCATACTGAAAAAAAAAAATGTTTTCTACCCTCTTTTCTTTTCTATATCCTTGTTTATCTATGGTTTATGACTGCACGGTCGGCCGAAAAAAAACCCCACGTGTGTCTCCCATATTCCACGGGCTGACTGGCTGGCTGTGTGTGGTATATTACAGCAGCTCAATGGTATATGGAAGAGAGAAACCATCAGGAAAAGAGTCTACTAGTAAGGAGTCAGCAGTTGCATAGTCTTTTATGCCATCGTCAGTCTCTCTCTTCTTCTTATTCTAGGCAGAGAAATAGGCTCTTTTCTCCTCTCTCTATACTCGGTATAGTCGGGTTTCCTCATATCGTTACAAGACATTTCCGAAAGAGACCCCACTTGCCACGGCCGCCCCAGCAGCGCTATCAAGATGTGTCGTTCGGATCTCTGCTGAACTTGCCTATTTATTTCTCCCGTTTCTTTTTGGTATTTGTGTGTAGTTTTGTGTGTTTGTCTTTTTTTGGGGCTGCGGGTCTTGTGCTGGCTCCGCTCGATTTCCACCTATACGGGACATAAAATAAAAAAAGGGAGGAATAAAAATGTTTATTAGAGTCTTCGTCGTCGGTATATAAGGGGGGAACGAAGAAGAAAAAAAACGACGGTTGCTGCCGGATCTTTATCCGCGCGCGTTTGGAGCGGCCAGGAATGAAACAACATGACGGAACGGCTGAGAAAAGAAAAGAAGAAGTAGAAGAAAGAAAAAAAGAGCTAGATTACGTCTAAATCTATTCGAATGCTGCGCGCAGTTATTTATACGTCTATATGTAGACGCGATAGCGACACACAGACACGGATCTCGGTCGGGACTTATTGGAATGAAGAAGAGAGGGGGGTCGTATATAGGTAGGGCCATTTTATTGCTCTTCTCCATCCCTCGCAATCGTTTCGCTAAAATACATCTCCGCTCCTTTTTTTGAAAAAACAACATTTCGCGCCGTTTTCATTCGTTGGGGGGGATCCATCAGATGATATCAAGTCCCGCTGCTGCTGATGCCAACGGTCGTCTCTCGGTTTGAAATTGTAGAAGACACAATATGCCATGGACGGGCTGTTGTTGGCAACGGACGCCGAGGCATAACATTGTGTTTTCAGACGGGCCCAAACAATAATGCGCTGGGCGCCCATCAAGGTTTCGGCTTACACACCGAAAAGTTCGGGAGAGTGTGGCGGAACCCTCCCACGCTAGACTGGCAACCGTGTCTATATACGAGCGAACAAGTGTGATGAAACACAAGTAAAAAGAATAAAGGCACACACCAATCCATCCAGTGTTGAGGGGGGGGGGATCCAGGGATCCTATCTAGAGAGAGGGTGGCAAACGAACGTGACCAGCTCGTATTCGTCCCTCCTTGCTCCTCTCATATTTCACCCACTAGGCCACTACACAGTTGGAATTGTATTGCTGTGCCAGCTCGGCCCTTTCATTCCTCTTGCCGATTGAGTGAGACTATGAACCTAAAGAGTCTCAACAGAGTAGAGACTGAATGTATAGAAAGGGGGGAACAGTGGCCCGGGTCTACAGCACATGATTGAAACAACTCCGAACGAGATGATGTGTTCTGGACCTTTAGATATATATTTTCTCTCTACTCAACTCATCTCACTCTCCATCAACATCGGAAATAACACTCTCTCTAGCTGGACACCCCATTACACATAAGGCCTTCCGGATAGACTATAAAGATATCCCGTATAGGCCTACTATATGCCAGCAGTGTGTTATTGTATATATCACAAGAGAGTATATATATATGTCCCTCTCTTATATATTTATGAAGGGTCTAGCTCCTATTTATATATACAACAAGTCAAGTCAGCGCGCATATAGGAAGTTATTGCTGTCGGCTGGTTGTGTGTATAGCTATACCTCGACCCAAAAAAGTTGAAAAAATTTGGAAAATGCTACTTTTATTTCATTTTTGAGGAGCTGCGGATGATTGTAGTGCTGTGCGGAAGAGGTCATCACGGGGTCACTTCTCGCTTTACATTTTACGCGTGACACGGCCGCCGTCTCAACACGAGTGATGGATGGACGAGAGCCCATATCCACACGACACGGTTTAAGATTTCCCTTTTTTATTTTAAACATTTTCTTATATAAGTTTTTCTCCCTCTCACTTTTTCTTTTCTTTGGAAAAATCCAGTGAAAGAAACACGGAATGGAGAAAAACTTGAAGAAAAAACAAAGTTTTCGGGGTGTTGATAACGACCCAGTGATTAGACGACGAGACATTGGAAACCATCGAGTTTTTTTTTCTCTCCTTTTTACACCCTCTTCAAGAGAGAAAAAAAGGGAATAAATAAATACAAAATAGAATTTTTTAAAAAGATGTTGAGAAGAACCAGACGCCAATTTTTACCGTCGCCGACTCTATTTTTTTTTCTTGGTTAAGGGGATGTTATATAACATATACAGCATACAAAAAAAAGGAGGAAAATGGTTAACGAGGGGAGAATATGATTGTTATGGACGAATGTATAGGATATACTACTACGCAGCACAACATCTAAACTGTGTATGTAACTGGAAAGCTTTCACTTTTTTTTGTTGGATGGTTGGTTGGGTTTGTTTGTTTTATTAGAATTCCTGGCCTGTGTGTGTGTTATGCGATACAACGGGTAAAGGCAAAGGGGAAAGAAGAAAAAAACAGACGAGTGTGCTGTGTGTGCTGTGTATGTATTGCATTGCCTGCCATCAGACACTAAGAGGGTCTTTTGGGCTTCTTTTCTTATATGCTGCAAAGCGCCCCAGCACATCTGACTATAGACGTACGTATATACGTCTAGATGCGTGAGCCCGTGACTTTTTAAGGATTTACGATCGAGTTAACAGATTTGTCACCGACGGAGCGTGGCTGTTGGCTGTTAGCTGCTCCCTGCTGACGTCCGTCTACCAAGAAGCTAGACCAGCGGCACATCACATTCACGGGGCTGTGTACAGCTCTCACGAAGCATTCCTCCAATGCCGAGCGTTACACAGAACACACACCTATATAAGCTTACGCAACGATATAACACACGACAAGTCGGAAACTCTAGATATTCTCATGGCTTCCATCAAAAAACATTTTGAGGATGTATAAGAGAGTGAAATAGTTGGCTGGTATATATTTATATATACATAAGATATAAAGTTCCGGGGCTTTTTTCTTATTGGTCGTTTGAGTCAAATGGCTGCGAAATATTCAGCAGCTTTCTCTTAGATATTCATATGCGACGACGACGACGACGACTTATACCCGCGCGTCATCAATATAATATACCACCAGCAGTTCAAAAGAATGTCTCTTTTCTTTCCATCTTTGGTCTGCTTAAGTTTCGTTCGGCTGCTGCTGGAAATATCCCGACATTTTTTCACGTTTCTTTTTGATTCTTCTTATTATTTTTTCTCTGTGCGTGCAGCCTATCTTATTTCTTTTTCTTTTTTTTTTTTCATTTGTGATTTATTCATTATTTACGGCCGTAGACAATCCAGAGTTGTGCCGTGTCATTCCCTCCATCATTCCGCCGACGTCATCTTCTTCTCTCTCTCCTTTAAAAAAACTTCCATATTCTCTTCTTCTTTCTTCCATCTGACTTTTGGTTCATATTTTTATTTCGTGATTTCTCTCTCTCTCTCTTCCTTCTTTTTTCTCTACGTATCTCTTGGAAACACAAATATGTCGGCTATTCGGTTATTGTGTGTGTTGCTGTGGCGACGCGGGGGCACAGAGCTGTGAGCGTATATATATATACACGCCCTGGTTTTGGATCTATTTTTCTATATACCAAAACATCTGGCGCATAGAACGCCGCGCTGAGAGGCCGTGCTGAGCTGCTGCCGGATGAATCAGCCAAAGAGGAACATTTCTCTCTCATCCGCCTCGGCATTGACGTGGCAATATAGTGTACGTCTTCTCTCTCTGGCAGCAGCAGCATCAAGCGACGTCTTCATCATCTTCTTTTTTTCTCTTTCTTTCTTCTTTTGACGCCTTGTCGTGTAATAGAACGACCGTTTTGATCCTTTTTTTCCCCGTCGCTATTATATTTGCTGTACAGACTTTTTTTTTCTTCCTTTTTATGGCGCGTCCTGTCGTGCAGATTTATTCGCCCGAGGTCTGCCGCGCGCCTTTTTTTATATCGCCCGTTTTTGCCGTCATTCTATACGCTTCCATCTATGATTTTCCGCACAGCCGCCCGCCCGGTTTGTCTCGGTGTGCCATCCGGCTGGCTTTTGAGACGACGATTTCACGGCGTTTAGATTCATCCAACAGCGTAGGATATAGCCTAGGCGGCCATATAGACGCTCAAATACATCTACGTCTGTGTATTTCATCTTTTGCGGTCTCTCTCTAATGGGGCGCCTTGAATTGTGCCGTTCGGTTATTACGGCCGTTATTATGGACGGACGGCCCGCTATAGCTCACCCCCCTTCGTATAGTGTGTGTGGTTTATGAACGATCGATAAATGGGTAAAATCTTTTGCCGATCATTTTTGGGACCAAGTTATTATAGGAGTTTTGAAGGAGAGAGAGTTCACGTATTACTAAAGCGCCCGGCGTTTCTGTACTTTTTGAACGTGTGTAACAGACGAATTGATCATTCATCACATCCCCCCCCATGTTCTTTAGGGGCCGTTCGGTAAGAGTGCACACGATCCATTAGCGGCGTCATCCATTCACCGCCACGACGCGCAGCACAGTCGGAACCGTCGAAAAGAAAGAAAAAAAAACGGCCGCCGACGCATATCAGCTGGGCCTGCGAAAAAAAACAAGCCGGACCGTGTAACATTTCAGAAAAAATAAAATAAAATGTTATTGGGAATATAAAAAAAGGATCAAAAGGGGAAAGAAAAGAAAACATGAATAAAAGATGATTTTCCGGTTATTTTTTTTCTTAACTTGAACATTTTATTTTATTTTAAAAGGTTAGAGAGAGAGAGAGACAGAGATGTATACATAATAGACGTCCTGGATTATATATTTGTGTGTTACTCTACACCATCGGAGCCATTTCCCATGCAGCACTCCACCCTGAATGGTTGTCCATGGGATAAAGAAAAAGAAAGAAGAATGGACAAGAGAAATGCGGGGATCTAATGTTTGCATCTTCGATCGGTTGTGCCGATGATGAAAGACACATTCATCACCTACATTCACCTCCGTCACCTGACACATGTGTGTCCCTTTTTATCCCATTTTTCTCCTATTTCTTTCCCTCTAAATGATACACACGCTGTTACTTCTCTCATTATTCTGCCTCCCCCCTACGTCGTTATATTTCTGCTGTGTATATAAATGTGCGACGTACAGACTTCTCCCCCTCGCTCTTTCCTTTTTTTCTTCTTCTTTTCCCTTTTGTTGATTAGCAAATCGTCAACATCATCGATCATCCTATCACGTGACCATCTGGTCAACCGTCCCAGCCGACCCCAGTCTATATAGGGGGGAAAAAGGTGGCAGGGAGAGGGGGACAAACAGGAGGGAGCAAGAGGGTCCTGTTCTATACAGAGGAACGATGAAGAGCAACTCTATAGAATGAAAGATGGTGACACAGTCAACTGTCCAAGGTGACGTATGTTGTTAAGAGCGGAGAGGGGGGGGGGATGATGATGTTGACAACTTTTTTCGGTGGAAAACATCGTTGTTGGCATATACAACAGTTGGGAAAAGGAAAAAGAAGAAGGGAAGTGAGAAAAAGATTGAAATCCCTTGGCCAAAAGTTGATTTCAAATAGCCCCCATTCACCTATACACTTATAGATGAGCTGGAGTCTATCTTATTCTCTTACAAAAGTCCTGTGTTCTTATGTATTCTTCCCTTTTATGTCGCCTTTTCTTCATCGCGAATCAATAGCGCATCGTTAGCATTCAATCAGCTTCGTTCTCGCCGCCGAGAATGACTCCGCAGTCACTGCTGCGCTAACAACTCCATCGCCATATTTCCGAACTATTACGTCGTCGAGTGTATCTATGCTGGATATATCTTCTTCTGTACCCAATGGTTACATTCGATAGATATTCCTCCCGCAGCAGCTATGCAGGGCACTCGAACCGCTCCCATATCTTTTCTATATTCTTTTCTTCAGCACAAATGTATAGCATAATAGAAGGCGAGTTGATGAAGAGAAAATAATGGGGCGACCCCGTCCCGTTATTTCCAATGGCGCCCTCCCAAGATGGCGCGCCTAATAGAAACTTAAAAATTCGAAAAGAAATGATTTTTATTTTATGTATAGAGGAGACGGTAGTCTAGAGACGCAGTCTAGTCTATTTTATTTTCGTTGCGTGTGTATTTATTATGCGTTTTCTCAATCAGTGTATATAGGGAAGTTGTTCCACACGGGCCATAGCAAGCGAAAGGGTCTCGTCGCGTGTCGATAATTCATTAATGGCCGACCGGGGAATTGATGGCGCGGTCGTCGTCACAGAGGCGCGGCGGCAGAATATAAAATATAGAGAGAAATCAGACGGGCCAGCATAGCAGCAGCAGCAGACGAGAGTAGATTTTTTAATGGATCGGTCTTCAGATCATCAGCGATGACGACGTGTTGCGCTGCTGTTCCAGCTGATGATGGCGAGGCCGCTGGAAATAATAATTGGGCTGCTGCTGCTGCTGCTGCTGCTGGAGGTCGTCGCCGCCGCTCTGAGGATGAGGCGGTTGATGCTGGACCAGCGACGACGACTGGCGACTAGTGTCAACCTCAACGCGCTTATTGCAGGCGGGCGAGCCCATGACGTGAAGGCCCGGGTCCGCCTCCTCGTTAAGACGATGGCACCCCGCGCTGCTCGTTAGCATTTGCCGGCTGTGATGCTGATGCTGGCTACTACTATCCCGGCCGGAGGTTGTTTCAATTGTCGCCTCCATCGCTTGTTGTTGCTGCTGTTGTTGTTGTTGATGCTGCTGATGCTGCTGCTGGGCGACAAAAGCGTGGCTCCAGCCGGTGGCCAATGCGGCCAACTCGGCCTGGCGTCTCAATTTCTCGCGCTTCTTCATCCAGCAAACGAAACCGCAGGCGATGCTGAGCAAGAGCATCGACGGCAGAGCCACCATGATGGAAATGGGCACGGATTTTGATTCTCTTGACGTCTCGTAGTCTTTTTGGGTGTAGACACATAGAAATGAGATTATTTACAAAAAATCGATTTTATTAGTTACAAGATTTTTTTAAAAACCTTTCACGCATCAGTAGCACTTGGCCGGGCGCTAATGCTATTGGTAATACAAGACGGGCGAGCTCTAATATACATACATAGGAGGAGCGCTAATTGACTTACTGGGTTTGACGTTCAAGTAAGTCTTTTCAATGCTGTAGCCGTAACGGTTGATTGCCAGACAGAGGTAAAGGCCAGCGTCCTTCTCGCTGAGTGGGTCCAGTTGGAGAGTCTTCAAATAACTTCCATCTTCCTTCCACATCAGCTCGTCGCTTTCCAATTCTATAGTTGCATGTACGGCCATGGAAGACAAATGGGAAATATCAAGAGGAAATAATATAATAAGAGAAATGAAATGATATTATTATAACATCCCAAATCCGATTGTGTCATCGAGTCAAAAAGTGCATGCATGTAAGTACATAGAGTCGAATGCACACGAATGACTTTGAATCTCTTTAGGCACATCAAGAATAAGCAAAAAAAAAAAAAAAAAAAAACTAAAAATAAGAGGCGTGTATAAGACGTAGCCATCGTATAATATACTTTGGTAGTGATCCTGGCCAACAACCAACGAGGTGTTAGAGTATAGGTTCAAGTCATTGCGGACTACTGGGCCGCCGCCGACGACGCCTGGAAGCCTTTTGAGCCATTGGACTTCTGGCCGAGACGTGCTGCGCACCCAGCAGTGAAACTTGGCCCTTCCACCTCTGAACTCGGTCACGTTGGAAGGGTGGACTTCGCTCATGTCCGGCAAGGTCGAATCTATATATAATGCACATACGGACGAGACACGTCATCATCTTATATATTTGTCACTGATAATTGATAATTGGCTTATATATTTATAATTGAATGTCAGAGTGTATGTGCTAGCTGTGTCTAATACCTAGAACTTGAATGTCAAACGTCGTTTCGATGCGGCCCTTTAAGCCGAGTGCCAAACAAGTGTAATTGGCCGACGATCCGGACGCAGCTCTTCGGAAGGGCAGAGTTAAGAGGGACGCCTTCCTCCAACTGGTCTCGTCCGGTTGGTTGTTCTCCGGCGATCGCTTGTATTCCGCTCCGTTCTTTTATTATACATATTGAAAGTTTTATATAGACGATGAAAGAGAACACACAAGTTTTGGAGAAGGCCGGCACAGCACAGAGCATCCGCTGAGTCAAATCCATCAAGAGATACATCGTCTGATGCTGAGAGACCTACATCTCTATAATATGTATGTCGAGACGGAAGAGAGCTAGAGAGCTAGAGAGAGGCTGCCGGAAGTTACCTTGAGCCAAATAAGATCCGGATAAGGGTAGCCGGTGACGCCGCATTGGATGTCGAGCGAACTGCCGGCTGTGATGCGCACTCGGCTCGGTTGGCGTAACGTTTCCTCGGTGAAACCCAATCCTTGGATCAATAGATCGTTGGAACTACTTTCGAATCCGGCCGAGTTAGGCGTAGTCGTCGACTCCGCCAGGGGATCTACGCTTATGAATGACACAGTCGATGGTTTTTTTTAGCCACAGTAAATAATACCGGAGACGAAAGGTTCCCATTTCTTCAAAGACGTTATTTTTGCAAAAGAAACCAGATATAGTTATTGATGTCTTAAAGACCTACCTGTGACAATCAGCTTTATTCCAGCGCTTTGGCTTCCGAAGCCATTGGTGGCGGTGCAAGCGTAAAGGCCAGCATCTTCTAATTCGACGTCGTCGAGGATCAAATGGGCGCCTTTCGTTTCAAATCGCGTCAGAGAAATGGACTCGTTATCCTATCAATTGTGTTATATACATAGTTATGTTGGTATAATAATATAGACAGTCGCATTATTTTTTTAATCAAAAATCGTTGCTAAACAGTTTCCTTTCCCACATATATATATACCTTGGTCCAACGGAAGAAAAGACCAGCTGAATCGCCAGATTGCTGATAAAAAGGGCAAGAGATTTGGACTCTATCCATCACATTAGCACGGACGATCGCGCGATAGTCTTTCCGGATCTTTTGCGGCTCTGCGAAAAAAAAAGAAGAACAAAATGTGGAATGTACAGCGCTTTGAATATGTGTCGTTGATCGATTGAAATCAAAAGATAAAAGGCTGGAATTCAATTTCTATATATCTTCGCGCAGTAGCGCGATCTATATACACCTCCAGCCAAGATGCCGCTCGTGGTGATCAGCTGCCAAATGAAGCAGCAAATGCCTAGATGCTGCTGTCGGTTCAACAATTCCATTTTGCGTTCCACACTCGTTGGCTCCCTTTGAAGTTTTTTGGAAAACAAAAAATAGACACACAATAAGTGGCTTTGTCAAGGGAGAACAAAGTGAAGATCCAAGACGAGTCTGTCACAAAGCGAATCCTGATGTGGCGCCCTTCACATCTCTGATGCTCGTCAATGTTGATCACAGACACACACTCGTGACTCACCCTCGAACTGTTTCACTCTCTCCGTCCCCGGTATATAACTCTTTTTTCTTTTTTTTTTTTTTTTTTTGGTTTTGTTGTCGAGCTCTCGACGATGATGACTGCAATCAGCGCTCGCGGTTAATTGATCATCAAGCGCGATTTGCGCGCGGACGATGATGGAAATGACGACGACGTCAAGGGCAACGGAGCGGTGATGAATGGCGAGGAGCGCTCATCTCACGGCTGACGGGCCGCCAGTGACTGCTGCACGAGTGACTCGGCGCTTTCTCCTCTATACTCAATCAGCCAGGAGAATTGACCATCTTTTTCTTTTTTGGGCTGCTGTGCTGGTCTTGAATGTGTATACTGTATAGCCAGGAACTTGTGTGACTCACACTTCCACAGTGTTATAGAGAGGAAAGAGGAAGCTCTGAAGCCCCTCGCAGTGTTTTGACTTTGGCCCTCCACTCCAATCTAAACTGTTTGAAGATTGGTGCAGGGCGCAAAGAAATAACAGCAGTAACACCGGCCACATTTTTATACAACTCGTGACTTGCTGCTGTTTACACTGGAACCTCAACTGCTGCTGGGCAGTGTCTTGGCCAGCTACATAAGTCCCAGCACCAGTCCAGATTGAAGAAGAGCACGTTCCTCCTCTTCGTTAAACAACAACAACAGACGGACCAGGACACCACAAGACGAAGGGGGGCTCACACGGATTTCTGTCCAGTCTCTTCCAACGGCTCCGCAGATCATTTGCGCCCAAGCCAAAAAAGAAAACTTCAAAAATCTTTAGGTGGCGTGTATTAGTATAGGGAGTGTAACTGAATCACGCCATTGATAGTTTACACAGCCTACGCACAACACACATACAGTAGTGTAAACAGCACACACATCCACACACATTTTTGTTATTATGTATGTATATGTAATTCCTAAGCTAGAACAGCTTTCGAACAACCTTTTCCTGTTTGACGGTTTTCATCACGTGTGTTATTTATATATATGGAATGATTATACGGAAGCGCAGAAGCTTCATGCATATAAAGAACTTATTTTTTAAAATAATTCTTGTAAAAAAGGGGTGGGTCGTCTCAGATTTTGATGACATGCCAGCAGAGCAAAAAAAAAAAAAAAACAAAAAAAACAAGGTTTTTATAAGTGTAACTACAATCCACAATTAAGATTTGCGCGGTTGCATTATTGAATACACCGTAAGCTTAAATGACTTGGGCGTGAATATGAATTGAAAAAAGAGAAATGTTTGATTGATCGAACAGCGTATACAAAATTGATTTGTCCGACTCAACAGGTGTATCGGGCGCCCTCAGCCCGACACAGTGTGTGTGTGTGTGAGAAGACACATCAGATATAACTATCGGAGTCCCGCACCCCCGAAACACCAATCTATTCACCGAAATTCTGATTGTTTTATGTTTTTTCCCCCCTTTATTTTCATTTTGTTTGAACGTGTCCGTCGATCCTCCCCCCGTTTCATTCAAGTCGGGGCGAGAAGAGAGAAAAGAAAAAATATAGGAAATAAATAAATGAAGTTGCTTCTTTATAAATCATTGATAAGCATCAACAGCTGCAGTCGACGCTACTACACACCACTTGATTGATTGACTTTCAATCCATCTCTTTGTATATAAATATAAAGAGGTCCTATAGCCTTTCATGATTATGCAAATCACCTAGTTCCGTAGATTACAAAGTGCGATTGAGAAACGTTACAACAACACAACAACAACAACAACAAAAGGAATAAAAGAAAGAAGGAAGAAAAAGGGAAAGAAAAAGAAAAGTAGAGAGAAGAGAAAAAACCTATCAATCTATAAGACACGATCACGCCAAGGCCCTCGTGTGTGTCTCGGCCAGCGCACTCCGTCATGCGATCACTATCACCGGGCGCGACTGATGGAGAGTTCGCCCAAAATCGGAATGGATTTTGTTGTTTTCTCTTGTGTTTCTTCTCTCTTTTTTTTTGTTTTCATTCCCAGCCTTTCGGTTTTGTCTCGAGTGTGTATACGCGCCGACGATGAACCAATCACATGCCACAGACAAGCGTGGAATGTTGATCAATGACTCTTGGATTTTGTCGTTTCCATTATTGCGTTAAAATCAAATATCGTCTACACACGGATCTACAGGTAAATAAGGGTTCACCATGGATGGGGTTATTATTATCAAACTCGTAAGTTGTTTTTTTTTGTTTTATTTGCCCGTTTGGAAAGCCGGCAACTCTTTTCCCGCAAATCGTCGATGACTGCCATCTAAGGTTTGCCGTGACGACTAAAAAAATGTTTTTTTCTTTGGCACCCCTCGAAGAACACAAGCGGGTTTGGGGCCAACACACAATCAGACAAGCACCGACACACAGTTTTTTTTCTTATCTACGTATAAAGGGTAATAAGAAAAGAAAGGTGGCGGACGGCCGTGACCGCGGAGCCTGACCTTTCCAGCACCGTGTAATATCTTCAGCATCATTCTTTCTTTTATTCGATTTTCGTATATATATACCGCCGGGATCCGGCTCCGTTTAGCAGACTCAAGTTTCGTTTTAGTCGTTCTTGATAAGGGTAGCCTATCAACCGCCCAACAATAATATAATCTGAACTAACTACTACTTTTTATTTTTTCGCTTCGCTTAGTTCTTTTCTCTGACCCAAAATTGCAGCGAAACAAATTCGACCATTTACAAGAATTTCTTGCATGACAAAATATGACATTATATAGTTGTCATCTCCTTCTTTGCCAAATATTACATTAGCACTACAGTATATATAATACAGAATTTTTCTCTGAATTCCTTTATTTTTGTTGTTATGGGAACTGGAAAAAACACGAAAGGCAAAACAAAGTTCAAGCGATACATCTGTCTTGGGGAAAAAAAGGGACAAAGACAAAAAATAAAACAAGAGTTTCAAGGAGGGGGGGGGGAGAAAAGGTAAACAAGAAAGACGATACCGGAGAGAGATTGTGTCAACTTGATCGATCTACCAAACAAGAAGACACAGGCATCGCGCGACAATGCCTGATCAATTTCTAACGACTGCTGGCAATCCTCATCGTCGATTTTCCTCGTTTCAACCATTTTTATTTTTAGGCTAATCATTAATCTTGAACCGGAGTTTCCATTCGTCTACCGACCATTTCTTTCGATTTCTTTGGTTGTTCCTTTTATCCGTTTCAATTTATTGACTTTTATTCTTTTTCCATTTCTTTCTTAACTGAATTAACGCCTCCCAGACCTAGTGTGATTTAAAAGTGTCGATTTCCTCTTCGGAACAAGGATAGGACTATATCGCCTATATGATGTTTTCAACTTGAAGTCGAATAAATATTTAAACCCAAACCATCGAATCGCGCGTCGGAATTGGACGCTTTTGGATATTTTCTATTGACAAGCGAAATCGTATAGTCTAATTTATTAATCAACGAATAAATCAAATTTGAACAAGCAGTCCTTAACTTCAGTAGCATGATCTATTAACTTAAGTTATTAGACCATTAACACACCATTAACTTCTATTAACTTAAGTTAATAGACCATGTTCAGTAGTGTAAAAAACCGTTTTTGTGGAAGACGTTTTTAACAAGCAATCCACCACTCAAGTGCACCAAATCCATGGACCCCACTTTTTTTCCCATTCCGAGGGATGGACGAGCAAACTTTTGGGAGAATTTGTTTTTTTTAAAGGTTAGCATTTACCCATAAAGCGATACCAAAGACCCCCCAAAATTGTTAAAATTTGAAAAAACCCAAACTTTAACATTAAATATCTCCCGAACGGCAGGGAATATTTAAATTATGCAAACACAGGTGAATCCGGAGTAAAAAACTGGATATGCCTGAATTATTTCAGATTTTTAGGTTCCATAGCGGAATGGGAAAAAAAAGTGGGGTCCATGGATTTGGTGCACTTGAGTGGTGGATTGCTTGTTAAAAATGAATCCGTTTGAAAGGAAAAGTAATAAATGTATTAGAAATTAAATGCAAGTCCTTTCACAAATTCCTTTCACTCAATTATAAGAAATAATCAATATGGAATTTAATTGGAAATCGCAAAAAATTCGAAAATTTTCCCTTGCTAGGTAACTAAAATTGTTAAAAATTAACTTTCGGAATCACCAAATCCACCTAGCGGGGAGTATGCGAGTTGCGTTTCTTTCACGCTTCTCTCCTCTAACGTTTTACTACCACTCTCCTCTCCGTCAGAGTCAGGGGTATGGGTATGGAGAGATGGTTGCCAATGACAATGTTAAAATGCCCATAAGGGGGGCTCCGCTCATTTTACTAAATGGCCCCTTGGAATGTCCATATGCCGCAACAGCCTAGATGGCGTTGATTCAAAGGGGCCACCGTGTCAAAGACGTCTTAAATTTTCGCAGTCCTGCAATTGAGTTCTTTACGTTGTTGTTATCCGATGCGCGCGCAAGCGCCTCACAAGGAGAAGTTACGATTTTCGCCCCTCATTTTTTGAGAGGCGAGTGAACTTCAAGGGATAGGAAAGGGTCTTCAAATAATTGTTTTTAAATAAATGAATTCATGATTCCATTAAATAAACGACGCCGAATCTTTTGGCATAAAGAAAAGTGTTTTAGCGCCATTCAAAGTACTTTTTCGATTGTAGAAAAAGCCGGTTTTAACACTGCGCTTGTAGGGGAGGGGGTTCTTAATTGGTAAACGAGGGTGTAGAGACGTGGGGGTACATCCTACAAAAATGTCAAGTGTGTATGATTTGTAGATCCTCTTTTCTTCTACTCCGGAAAAAAGAAAAAAAATTCTATCTCTTGCCGTTCAAAAGTTATTTGAGTTGCAATGAGACACGTAGCACCGTAAGAAAGCACGCAAAACGAGGGGGGGGGGAATGTTCTCAATTCGTTGGTTGGTAGGCCTACTGTATATACACAACCACTCTATTCCTTTCGCTGAGGGGAAACGGTGGGTGTTTACTAAGGGGTCCCAAGATTCCCCACCAGGACTGCTAGTGAACTGGTGGGCTTAACTCTAAGTCGTTAACTTCGAGCTACTCTTGTGTGAGCCCGAGCCCTGTGGTTGGAAGGAGTTATAGATGAATACTGAGTTGATAGTGTAATCCTGATCACATCACGACACAATTCGATATTATTCGCCAACCCAACAAGCCTATGTACAAAATCCGAACAATTTTTTTAAATGTTGTAAATTTATCTTTTTTTGGTTCAATGTACACAATTCTCAACAGAAATCCAATTTTAAATGTCATAGGTGTTACATACAATAAAACACTTACTACAATTCAAGTAATGCTACGATCTCCCGAAATAAAATCTATAATTTGGTTGACGAGGCCTTCTAGAAGAAATAGGATTTGCACTTTGACCACTGCTGCCATGAAACCTAGCAAGATTGACGAAAAATGAAACTCGATATAAAGGATTATGATACCTGATATACAGATGCTCGTGTTACTGAATTTTCGATTGTTGAGGCTGTGAAATTGACTTTAAAATACATTTTCAAGAATTGAACATTGTATTGTAACGTATATCCGGGGGTCCCCCTCCCAACAAGAGCATCATGCAAAAGCTTAAAAAAACGTGTGAAGGAGACCCAAGCAGTACGCAGTGAACGACAAGTCCTGAAATGGCCCCCTATTCTCAGGAATATCAAGGTTTATAAAAACTATGACTAACAGAAAACCCATGAACCCTAGCACAACAACAAAAAATAAGGCGGAGACTTGGGTCATCTAAACCTAGCAGTGTTTGTTACTTCTGCTGTTGTTGTTGTGACAGTGGTGTGGAAGAGACCACATCTGTAGTGGGATTAAATGCCTTTTCTTGGGTCGACATATTCCAACTGTCACCCAAATCTACAGAGAAGGTATCAACTGTTTTGTTTTTCTGAATCCGACATATTCTGAAATAGAAACAGGTACAAATTAGATTTTAAGCTTTCAACAATGAATAAGATATTAGCTCGAACCAAATTAACCGAACGAGAGTAACTAACTCCATCACCCACCAAGCATGCACACACCCACCACCCAGTAACTTACATATAGGCTTAATAATAGCAGGCTGAAATAATATCTTACGTTTAGTGAATGTGGGCTCGAGAATTCGATTGGTTCGAACTAACACGAAAAGTTTTCTCTAATGTTAATATTTACTCTAATGCGAGAAAACAATTAACCAACGAACCCTAGCACAACAACAAAGAATAAAGCGGAGACAATCCATCCACTGCGAGATAGACATTGAGCAGGGAAATCCATGAGAATGTTCACAAGAAGTTCAAGTAAACCCCAAACTTGAACTTTCACCAAGGCGGTGATTGGGCCATCTAAACCTAGCAGTGGTTGTTGCTGCTGCTGTTGTTGTTGTGAGTGGTGTGGACGAGACCACATCTGTAGTGGGATTAAGTGCCTTTTCTTGGGGCAACTCATTCCAATAACTCGTCACCCACATCTACAGAGAAGGTATCAGCTGGTTTTTGATGAATCTGACATATTCTGAAATAAAAACAGAGGTAAAGATTACATTTTATGCTTTCAACAATAAATAAAATATTAGCTCCAGCGCCGGATTAGAGTTTGGCGGGCCCTGGGCAAAATTGATATCGCGGGCCCTTTTTCCACTTTTTTCAAGAGATTTTCTATATCAAGAAGCAAGACATTCAAAAGATGCTGAAAAGATTCTATTTTAGAACATACATTCAGATTCAATACACTTATCAAATAAGTAATTTACGAACATTACCGCAATCACTAATTAAATTGGAACGGATCGAGATTTTCTACTAGCAAAATCACTGATAATATCATTGAAATCAATATCGTTAAGTAGGTCGGACTCGATGCTCATCAAAGTTAAATTATTTAGGCGGTCTTCGGTAGTGCTTCGTAGTGCGAGATTGTTGTAGTGATCACATTTGCCAATCGGATTGTTCTTGGGTTTCCCCCCTTGGTAAAAGTAAACATCTCTAAGCCACTTGTCAATTTGGGCCATTACTTTTTTCCCCCAATCAGTTTTCAGTGACTCTTCCAGATCTCGTCTCTTCTCTCCTAACAAACCCCAAAAAGAATATAGACCAAATCAATTTTAACAGATTGAAAGAGATTTTCATTCACAAGTAGGAGGTACCTTCATTCCAACATTCAAACTGTCCCTTTTTCAAACAGACTCCCGCAATGCCGTTGCCTTCTTTCTCTTCGTACCAATAAGTTTTGTGGCCCAAGACTCGGTTGTAAATGACCCAGCATATTGCGCGCTGTCCCTGTTCAATTTCGCCGGCCGCTTCTCCGACGAAAGTTTTCTTGAGAATGTCGTAGTTTCGCCTTCCTTCTTTTGTGCTATCATCTAGATCCAATGACATTTTTCTATTCCTGAAATGGTGGACATAAATTAGTACAGACATTTTGGGGGTTTGATCAAACGTTCTAATTAGCGAGACTTTTGATTTTTCTGGCTTTTAAAATTTATAATTTTCTAATACAATTTTGTCTTCTTCAGGTGGGAATATGCTGGGCACTTAATAACAAAGGAATCCACAATTATACCACCGGGAATGTTACGCAACTATGTATGCAGAATTGATTTATTTTGCTATCCTCCCCTCACCTGATGGAAGATTCCCGCCGGATCGCATCCGAATTGTTTCGGATGAAATAGGTCCACAACTGTGGACCGTCTTCTTTCAGACATCAACATGGTTAGTGGCTCTGCGGTCAATTAGAGCCGTAGAGATGTTTCGTATTGTGACAACTAATTCAAGTAATCGACGGACTCTTGGACACTGTCAGTCATTTAGATGTCCTAGCTATTATCGTTCCGACAAAATTCCGATGCCTTCCAAGATTTTTCTTTTGTTTACGAGAAAAGGAATTAATCCATTCACGATAACTGTTACAATGAAAATTGAATTACTTGTTGTCAAGAAAATGATTGCCTTCCCAAAGAGATCTTACTCACTTACTGTTTAAGAGTAAATAGATACATGAACAATCTTAAAAAAGGAATTAGGCAAAATGTGCCTGCTGATTACGGCTTAATCTCTACGTACCGTTTAGTCTTGGCTGCAGTAGTTCAAAACTTGAGAAAGTTCTGTGATGCTTCAGCGATTGCACGCCAACTAATCCCGTCTTCCTTCCGACCGACTGAGCACTTTTGATCAGTTTCTGCCAGTCGTAGTGCGTGAGGGTTACTTACTACCCGAGGCGTGACGTCCTTTGGTGCTAGAAATAGTGGCGATTCTGAAATCATTGCGAAACGAACCTTTTGATTTCTGACACGCCCCTTTCCTGTTGTAATGAAGGCTGTAAACATGCCATCCAGCAGTTTACTTTAGACCCAAGGCATTTGACTCATCGATCAACATCCTTTTCCTTGCGTAATATATTTGTTATGACTTTGACAGGTGACTAATGTGCACCTTGAAGCGAGTTAATGGTGTTAATGGTGTTGAAATGTTTGAACACCGACGTTGCCAAAAGCTTGCCCAATCCGCTGTTGCAGTCTTTACTTGCAACACGACTCTGTCAAATTGCTCTTTCTTTACACCAGAAAAGCTAAGACCCGAGTATGAGAAAAAGTATTTGCCGGGTTTAGGAGCGACGAATATCCCAGAAGTGTTCATGGCATTCCCCACGTTCAATATCAGCAAATCAAATGGAACAACGGCGTTGGCCGTAACAAAATTTGATGTTTTCTGGGCGTAAAAATAAACGGGCGATGTTTTGACGTCGAAATGACCGACCCATTTTTGAAAACCTATAACCACCGAAGTTGTAAATTAATTCTTCTACAGTTTTTTATTCTACAATATTACCTGCACCGTTAATTGGTTTCGTAAAATCACAGTAGACGTTGTCGACCGTTTTGTTGCCCATAACTGAGAATAATCCGCTTTTCGTGTGACCGATTTGCTTCAGATCGTCACAAGATTTGGGCATTCGACCGATACTGGAAGCAGCGGTAGATGCTGGAAAACGTTTGAAATTCAGTTTCTTTTTCTCTCTTCAATCACAGTGAAAAATAAAATGCAGGGAGATGGAAGAGAGAGGAAAGGAAGGAAATTTATCTGACTTACCATTACAAAATTAATTTTTAGCTGGTCTTTTTAACTTACTTATCAGCTCCCCTAGACATGTTGATATCAGTACGACATGAGATCCTAGCGTGTTTTGGACACTGTATTGGTCGTAACCAGAAAATTGTTTCTGATCGCCCAGCATTTTTTGAGACTTTCTGGCAAGGCAGTGGGGTGTTCTAATGGTAGTAGAAGTAAGGGCTGGTCCAGGTGGTTGGTTGCTGGACAGATGACGTCGAAACGTAGGTCGTCAAGGAGACAAAGATCAAAATAATCTAAAAACTCAATTCAGTGAGCAATTCAAACATTTATGGCATTTGCGAATACAAGCAATATTATTTGACCCTCAAAATTAGTTAGCGATGATTTTGAAAATTACCGTTTGCTTCATGCTGTCTGCGATGCTTGTAGTGGATCGTAGATTTTATGGCGACGAATGATAGGAAATTGAGGAAAACGTTCGTCCTTTATATAGTGCGGAGTTTGCTCGCGCACTAGCAGGTGCTGAGAATCTAGAATCGTCACATTTGTTATATTGTTATAAGTGTTCAATTTTCTGCAGGCTGGACGAAGCAACTTCCTTTTTGAACGTGACGAATTCTTTTCGTTTCTAAATCTGAAGTTGTAAGAGACGAGAGTGACTGCTGAAATATTGTTATTCTTATTTGGGATATTATCTCGTGCGGTAAATCCGGTAACCCGTTACAGCTAGTGAGTGTACAATTTCAAGGTCGCGTAGCGCAGGGTATTGAGCATTTTGAATTCCTGTTCTGATGAATTTGATGCAAACCAAAAGCAGCAGATAGAGCAGATAACGAATTCTACATCGTGCTGTTTAATTCAAGGTTATTCATTGGCATCTTCTCTTTTTCGCCTTGCAGTATAGCAATTCCATCTTCCAACCCTTTTTAGCGCGTTTCCAATTTATGTGCTTTTTTCAACTCCTTATTTGAAATCCATCCAGTACACTTTTTTACAGTTCCATCTTGTGATTCTTCCTCCTGTGATTTTCTATTTTACATCTACTGATTTTCATCAAGCCAAGTGGACATTGTTTAATACTGTTTCTTTAATGGAAAGAACGGCGTAGAAGTGGGAGTGTGCAATGACTAGAATTGTGCGGATTGATTAAGTAATTGTTAACTTTGTTAAACAGTTAACTTTATCTAAACGTTTCAGGCCTTTCTTTCACGCAATCTTCATTTGATAACGCACAGGGAGTACACCCCCGGCTTTCTGTGAAATGGAAACTAGAGAAAGAATCGGCTCACTTTCAAACATCATCTCGATGAAATAGACGTTATTATGTTTGTATGTACCAATTTTTCATTTAAAAAAACCAAGAAAAAATCAGTATTTTTCCACTTCATGATTTTTCAAAAGAGTAAAAAATCAATATCCCAGTGACTACCGTTTTCAATCTATATATGATATAATAAATATATTGTTGTGCAATTTTTATATTATATAATGCTTGAAAAACTCTTATTTATATTATTTATACAAAGGTGTAGTGATACAAATTTTGATGAATTTTCGAGTATGAAAAGTTTAAAAAGCTCTTTGATATCTTGTAACTAAGATACTTTCACTAACGTATTTCTGCTGTTTTCGATTTCTTTGGGCGACAAAATGTCGAAAATGGCAAGCAAATACTCAGAGATAGGTGAAGATGAAGTGGAATCTTCAAAATTCTTCACCATCTTTTTAAATTCTTCCTTAAAATATGGAATGTTGAAAAGAGTTTGAGAAGAAAATTCACAGCATTCACATAACACGAACTTTTAGTGCTTCGAAGTCTTTGACATTTGAAGGTTCTTTCGAGTAAAAATAAAAATTTCATGTTTGGAAAACTGTAAACTCACCCATAAGGCTAAATTTGACAAACAATATAAGTTTTTTTCTTTCTCTGCTTGACTTTTAGAAGAAAATCAGGAAAAGCAAGAAACATTTGGATCTTCTGAAAGTTTATCCTTTTCAGAAAATCTAAGAAGATTTAGTGAAATGGTAATAAGGATAAGAAATGAATTAAAGGTTATTAGTTTTCATCGTAGAAACTTTACAAAGAATGCAAGAAAAATGGAACCTAATAATCAAATCGAAACTGTATTTTGTACTAAAAACACATGAGATAATAAGTTACAAATCTTGACATTTAAAACTGAATTTGCATTGCCCTTTCCCAAGATTAAATATTTTCGTCCTTCCTCTTTTGGGGGTCCTATGTCAGAACAGTGCAGTTAGCATATTGGCAAATCACATCTAAATCCGGGATCCGATAAGCAGTGCCGATGTGCTTCTTTACCTAAAATAACTTATAACTTTTTTTTTAAAGTTGCAAAACTTTCAACTGATGGAGCTTGCTTCGCTTTCATTTTTTAGATTACTAGTACCGATAATATCTTCTGTTGGGTTTCAAAAGATGTGCTGGCGTTATTTTCGAAATTCACTGATTTTTCTGATGAATCAATTTCAAAGAGTTTCGGTATCTTTTTTCTAAATGTTTTTCTCAAATTTCTGTCTAAAAGAAAATTTCATAGATTGTGCTTAAGAGTCGTTATTTTAATGTTAATGTAGATGTTTTCAATAAAAAAACGGATTACTTATTACTCCGTATTTTGAAGTTATAGAGGAGATTCTTACTTCATTTGTCAACAGCAATTGGATTTGGCAAAGTGGTAAGCTTTGGCAACTTTGAGAAGTAAGGTTTCCGAATTGCCATCGAAAAACTTTTTCCAGGAATTGAATAACGAAATGTAGTGAATCCATTCCAAATCCCATCGTCATACCTATACAGCTCCTAAACCCATCAAGCAAAAATGTTGATTGTGGATTACATTTGTTCCCTGTGATAGTAGGCATATTGCTTCCTGAAAAATTTTCAAAGCACCAAGTTGAAAAAGAATACTGCAGTATTTTTCGAAATTGTGGTTTTTCTAAAGTTTATGACCTTATAACAAACTTATTTTCTAACCTAATGACAGAATTATCCGTTTGAAGTCTGCAAAGTACGAAGCAGTTGAAAAACATTGTCCATTTACAAGTATTCTACTGTAAAAACATGCAAAAAAGTAGTTTAAACCGATTTTCAATAGCAATTATCTCACCGGGAGACAATTTTTCATATTTAAATTTCCCGATTGATTTTAAATTTTCCACTCGAGGTGTAAGGGATTTTTTTATCCAATTGAGAAACAAAGAAATGAGAAATTGTATCCTCTGTCATCATACAATTGATATATTTAGCGGAAAATTCTCTAATAAGAAATTAGGTTTTCATACTGTCTGTCTGCATCTTCATACAAGAACGCAGAGTATGCCAGAGGTGCTGAAAACAGCCTGTTTTTTTCAGCAACCGAATCAACCACCACCGACTCCCTCATTTCGTATGACCACAATCTCCGGATCAGCAACAGCAAGGTTGTGTGTTGGTGTTGGTGGTATGACTAAAATCCAAATTCTGTATCCTACAGGGCTAGGATTTGTATCTTCACAATGGCCGTCATAGGCCCATCAAACGTTACACATATAAACATGTTATTATTTCTATTTAAAAAATTTAATTGCTATCTAGATGCTTACCCAGAATTTTGTTTGCTCTAGTTTGGATGAGTCAGTCAGCCATGTGATCATCGGATGAGTCAGCCATTCTTTTAACATTTTCACCAGAAATTTGTATTCGTTCCTTTTTCTTGTTTCCGACTTTTTTACCTTTTTGATTTTGGGAATTTATCTTTGCTTTATTTATTTTGAGGTACCGAAAAGAGTAAAGGGTAAAGATTTTACAATGGTTTAAATTTTATTGGTTTTATTTCGACATCTTTTAGATAGTTAGAGAAAAAGAAATTGTTTAGAAGAAATTGCCGAGGAGAATCTCAGAATCTGTATAGAAAAGGTAAGTGACGGTAAGATGGGTAAGTAGTAATTAAATTTACTTACTTTTAGATTTGTATGATGAATGATGGAGGCTGTGCAGCAGCAGGAGCATCTAAGTCATCATCCGATTCAAGAGATGAGTCAGAGAAGGATTTTTCCAATTCATCAACTTCTTATTCCGTCTCCTATTCTTCATCTTCTCTATCTTCATTGATTGTCATCTCCATTTTTTTGTTACTCCTTGGCTTGATTTTTTTCCTCTATGGCTTTTTGCTTTTCTTTTTCTTCTTTCAACGAACTTTCCAACATTTTTACAAATTTTTTGCTAATTAATCGAGCATATGCTTTGCTAAAACTTTGATTTCTTCACTTTTCTGTTTCTGTTTTTCTTGTTTTCTTGGATGGCTTTTTGTTTTTCTTGTTCTTCTTTTATCCATTCTTCCTACATCATTACCAACGCTTGGTTCTTCGGCTTCTTCCTTGGTTCTGACTTTTTTCCATTGCTTTTTCTTCAATTTCTTTTTTACCCATCGCCTGCAATTTAAAAATTTTTTAATTAATAATGGGTCATCGAAAATTCGATAAATTTTCATACCTTTTTTTGAACGTGATTTCGAGACGGTGAATGTACGGCGTTTCAAATATACGTGTTTCACGATAAAGTGGAAACACCATACAGCCAGGCCTACCTTAGGTAGCTACCTACCGTAAAATCTTACTTAGATTTTAAATTTTGATTTGAAAACTTGGAGGCTGAGCAGCAGCCCAAGCAACCCAAGCATCAGAGTCGTCCTCGTCAGAGTCAAGAAAAGCCTCTGAAAATGACTTCTCCAGCTCCTACTTCCTCCTTAATCTCTCCCTCTTCTTCCTGGTCCTGCATTTCTTTTTTTTTTGTTCTTTGATCTTCTGCTGATCCTTTTTTCTCCTCCTTCATCCATTTTTTAGAATACATACAAGAAATCTCATTTCACCTTTCTTTTGTTTTTCTTCTAGTTTTTTTTTCGGTTTTTTTTCTTTCGACCCATGGGGAGCCTACCCCTTGGATGGCTTTTTGGGCAGACTAAGCGGCGTAAGAAGCCGAGTCAACACCACAAGAAAGAGTAATTTCGTCTCTTCAGGCTATGTTAGAGGCGACATTCTGGATAAAGATCCCGGATCAGTGTATCCAAAGGCTCTACAGCTTTCTGATGAATAGGTGTTTCTGACTAGTGACTGACTGCTCTTGGAGCAGTGAGGACGCTAGGACTGAGTCTATTCAATCCTTTTGGAGGGAATAGTAATACCTACGGTGGTTGGTGGTGGTGTCAGCGGGGTCACAGAATAGGGGGAAGGGTCAGGAACACCGACTCTGTCCTTCTGGTTGCTTGATGGGACCTTTTTCAGTACGGTTTTCAAATGCCTGTTCTGCTCGGTGTATCGTCGTGATCTTCCGGATGTTGTCTGTAAGTGGTCTTGCGGGCCGGAACAGGTCGCCAATCTGAACCAACCTTCCAGGGAAAAACAGATTGTCTGGAAAAGGTAGCGGGTTCTTACGGTAGAACTCGCCTTTTTCTGTTGGCAAATGGAGCTTAGTTCATGTTCAAAAGGGCAAAGTTCAACTTTCTTTCAGCATGTTTTCGTTGAGAACAATTCAATTATGTAGTAGTAAGCAAGAACACTTCTGTTTTCCCGTTAACTATCTCTCCTTATCTCATCACACTATTTTACAAGTTGAAAACTCAAATAAACTAGGGAAGAAGCAATTTATGTTCAATTGTCCTTCTTTTTCTTTTTAATATCAGAAAGGCATTTTTTCTTCACTGGTGAATTCCCTGTAAATCAAACTAGCATCTATTCCATTATTACGACTAAAGGATGTTCTAATAATATTCCATGGCAATCTCTAGGTCGGATCCTACTTCCATATATAGGTCCGTTGTAGTTTTCCAATGAATTTCAAAACATTTCACGAGTAAATTTTTTACAGAATTTTAAAAACGAAATCTTCGCGATAATTTTTTCGATATCCCGCCTTCAATTCCATAAAAATTTCATTATATTTTTATTTAATTGAATATTGAAAGTCGTGTAAGTACAAAAACGCACCATACAATTTGAAATATGAGCAATTGAAAATTCCAAACAACACGCCAACGAACTATTTGTTGTGAATTACAAAAGAAATTATACAATGACGCAATAGTGTGCGTCATACAATTTGAAATATGAGCAATTGAAAATTCCAAACAACACGCCAACGAACTATTTGTTGTGAATTACAAAAGAAATTATACAATGACGCAATAGTGTCTAATAAATCCATACAACCGCTCAAATTTATCGAAGCATCTTTAAATCACAACTTATAACTGGAGACTGGTATCAAGAAGTTGTTTGATGCAGGTAGCAGTTTTCTCCTTTTTGCAAACGCACTTCAAACAAGGGAAAGTAGGGAGCGGTATTCGTGGTACGTTCAATTTTTTCAACTTGATATGGTAAGTTCAGCAAGAATGGGATTTTTTGGGATAACAGGAGTAGAGTTATGTGTCTGGCTTTCAGGATCAAACTCATAACTTTTTTTTTACTTCAGAAGGCTTGAAATAGCGTCCAATTTGCTGTTCATCAACAACTCGGCACGAACAAGACTGATGCTTTAATATTTAAATAAAAAAATAAACAAGTTTTTATAGATATTCTGTAATGAATTTTTTACCTGGCAGCTATATATCTTTTCTTCGATTGTTCCATGAGTAAAAAACGAAAAATGTAACGCATTTTTGGTTGGCCAAATCTTTCTTAATAAAAATAAAAACTCAACTATAACGAAATATACTTTGCATATCGTGCGAAGGATTCCACAATGTGTCAAAGATTATGACACGATTCGTGTTTATCAAATTAATTTCCATTCCACCAGCTTTAGTTGATATTATAGGAATAATCGTCCTCTGTTATTTTTCGGATCATTAATTGTTTAACATATGCTATGCCACTTCTCCACTTTGGTCCGACCATCCAATCTAAAATAATCAATATCCAGTTTCCATAATCGAACAAGATTCTCCTGTGTATGCAAACACAAAAAAATTTATGTCATCATGGAGACATCTGATGACTGCTGAAAAACTGAAAAAGATTTCTTTTATTGAAAACGGCGAAGAAGTGGGAGTGTACAACGATCAGATTTGAGCAGATTGATTAAGTAAATTACCGTTAAATTTATCAAACCGTTTCACACCTTTCTTTCATGCAATATTAATTTTATAACGTTATACTCTCTGTCGTTGCACTATCTTCTCCAAATTAGAGAAAGAACCGACTCACTTTCAATCATCATCTCGATGAACTTATAACGATATTTTATTGCCTGTGTGCCAATTGTTTCCTTGCATATTTTTTCAACATGTCACTTTTTCTGACTTGCTATTGTAACTTTATCTTCTTTTATATATTGACAAAAATGTCAAGTAGAAGGGAATATGCCGCTTAAGGAAACGCTTATTTCTCTATTTGATCTGACGACCAAATCTATTCCATTTTAATCGTCTCTCCTACTGGCACACCATATACGAATTATTTTTTTAGCATACACTTATGAAATTAAATATCCATTGCATAATTAAATTCACTTTAGATAAAAAATAAACTTGATTCATGTAAATGTGTCCCTTCTACATTCGTACCCTTTTGATTCTTTTCTGTATGACGAGTGTGACTGCGCCTATCAAAAAGGAAATTTGCGCCTATCTCCCCAGTTTCTTTCTTTCTCTGAAGGTCTGGGGGCTTACAAATTTAGTTAAGCGAAGAGTAGACCCTGGGAGACGAATTGAAAAATATGCAGAATGTGATTTTCCTGCTTTTTCATCGGCTGCGACCTTCTGGGTAGGCAGGGCAAGTGGGGTGTTGTAATTTGGGTAGTAAGGTTCAGGTGGTCGGTTGCTGGGCAGAGGAGGTCGAACCGTAGGCCGTCAGGGTGACAAAGATCAAAATAATGTAAATACGGGAATTCAACAAGCGATTTAAATAACGTCATTGGTGAATAGAAGCAATATTTAACCAGCGTAATAAATATTTGACTAGTTTTTTTGAATTACCGTTTGCTTCATGGTTCCGATGGTTGCGACAGTGCGATGCTTGTATGGATCGGAGATTCCACGAATTATGTAAATCTGGGGAAATTGTCTTCCTTTATATAATCGGAAATTCATACTATTCATTCGGTTAATCATATGAAGAAGTTTGCGTTTTCGCTCGTACTTGTTCAACTAATTTGAAAAATAAAATGGATAAACTGATTAACTGATGTCCTTGTGTGTTCATTAAATCTTGAATGTGTCCACACCCATTTTTTTTTGCTACAGACAGGAAATTTTTTTAGCCTTTTACAAAGCAACCTTTCCTGAATCCATCTAGTAAAACTAAGAATTCACCAATCCAATTTTTGAATATGGATTTCATAATTTATTTTATAATTTTATAATTTATAAACATTTTTGAATTGGGATTTTATAACTATTTACTCTATTATTGATTTTGTATTTCGCGAAATTGCCGCTTAAACAGAAAAGAACACGCCCGATATCGACATCTATCGATGGTGATTCAAAACGCCTAATCTCGTCTGCAAAACACGTTGAACCATGGTTAAACCAAACGTGTTAATGCAAGTCTGTATTTAAAGTTTACATTTAAATTGAATACGTAAATCGGTTATCGGTATAGGCTGGCACTAGAAGAAATCCAACCTAATCCAACGTTCGAATTTTGTCTCGAATGGTGAATGTTAAGGATGGCACCAGATAAAAACTTCTCTGTATCATGTTTTGAACACTTATTGCATCCCAGTGGTCCATATGGACCATGTCAGCAGATAACCAATTATTAATCTATTTGCATGGTTTAGAATAGAAGTTCTCATATTTCATGGTATTAGGACTGTTGCCCAGTTTCTCACAAGTATGGATGATAATAACTAATAACCTTTAGTGTATTGTGTATGTTTCGCTAATAGTCCAGCCTAAAAAACTTTTTTGAAAATAGATGTCAACAGCCGAGACAAATATTTTGCTTCTGAACCTGGTGAACTGGTTGATGCTACACATTTCCCTCGTGACATCTCACCAATTGGAGCTATGCTGGGAGCAGACATGCATGTATCACAATTACCCATCTGACGAGGTAGTCATGATGAGGTAAACCCTTAATTGACATTTCTATCTCATTTGCTATCTTAAGTTTCCTGCATTATTTTATAACTTAATTCCACACATTATTTTTGCCTAGTATTCACTATAAGATAAGCAAAATTCTGATACTGTTTTTTAAAGGCCAGAATATTAAATTAAGTCACAGTGATGAGCTCAGTAAAGGCAGACAACCTTTGAAGTTTTCTTGACAATATGCCTGGCATAATGAAATTCACATCACTAAAAAAAATTCTTCGCGCAGTTAATGTTGAAATGATGTTGCTGATGTTGCTAGCTCTTTCCCAGATATGGGTTCCTGGGTTTTGTAGTAGCCTAATGAAGGGTTTTCTCGTGTGAGTAGTTAAATTACTGTATTCTTTCAACCCAGCGATCAAACCATCTGTCCTCTGCTTAGCTTAAATTGATTTCATTCAAGATCTTCAATTCTGTTTTTTTCTCTACTCCACTACATTGCCGTATTCAAAGATGGACATCTCAATATCAGTGTTTTTACTTTCCCCACCACAATTAACGACCATACCCCGAATTTAGATGAAATGTGTCCTCGGTCTGACGGACGTTTCTTTCGTTAAATTAATCTACAAACCTAAATTTCTATATAACAGGGTTTTGGTGTACACCAGGAGCTGCTGAAGTTGGCAAAAACCACCACCCCTGCCGCAACTTGGATTTCCACCCCGATCCTTGTCTGTTTGGCTGGGACATTTTCTTACAGCTGATTTCACGAAACAGTGTGGGAATGTCAGAAAGAGAAAAGGACAAGGCAAAATGCCAAAATGTCTGCCTTTTTTCCGTTGGAGCTGGGAATGGTACGTTCTCTTTTTTCCCCATTGTTGTATGATATTATTTCGCTTCACATTTCGTTTCACATTTCGTCCCCTTTTGATTCTTTTGTAAAAGGGGTGTGGGTCATAAAAAAGGAAATTTTTGTGCCTATTCCTCCCAGTTGTCTTTCTTTCAAGTACCAAAAACAGTGAGTAATACTTCAAGGATAAACACTTTTTGTCATGGTCTTGAGATATTAACTATTAACAGATTTAGTTTGATTGATGCTATTGTCGTTATCAGTTGTCAGACAGTCAAATCCCTCAATTTCAAAGTGATCGCGTCGTGCGTGTGTGTACGTGTTTTAATTTGAGTTTCTTTCATTGTCAACAGCATTGCGGAAGTGCAGAGACGTTAGCAGAACCACTGAAATCCGTTTGCAGTCCAGAGTGTCTTCTATCTTCCGGGGCAATTCCGACTTGATTCATTTCATGGCTGCCGTTGAAGGCTTCGGTAATTGTCTACGCGCTGTATGGCTCCAACTAGAAGGATTTCAACATGGGTCTACTTCGACGGAGGTTGCAGATCCACTCGGAACCGGAAACTTAGGTAAGACCTCAACTTGGTGAACCTGTATTCGACTGCTGAGTAAGATGGGTGTTCCGACTAGACTCACTGCCCATCATTTTTCTTCATTTTCACTAGTTTGGTATTCGATTTTTCCTAAAAGCTCTTACGAGAGGTTGGTGAATGTTTTCTGCTCTTGTTCTTAGTTATTGAATAAGTTGAGTTCTTAAAAATGGTATGCTCACTTCTAATAGATAGGGTTCTTTGCTCAAGTTTTTGGTGTTATTTATAGACATGGGGTCGTTATCAGAGATCCGAACGCTGACCGTATAGGTGACGTAAAAAACATTGTTTGGTGAACCTTTCTTAAAAAACAAACGAACGTTTTGATGGCTTTTTGTTTCTTATTTTTGTTTTTCTGTCTTTAAAGAATCCATACAAGTTATAAAATTGTTTCAAATTGACAAATGCAGACAAGCGGACGGAAAATTTTCATCGCTTTATTCCACCTTAGAGATTTGAATTGCGTTAAGGTAAACCGAACTAAATTCCTTGAACCGTTTTTTTGTCCGGGAAAGACGACAAGACGAGGAGAAGTTCTGCCTTTCTAGTGTTGTTGAAAGTTAGGCCTTTGGTTTCATGTATGGATGAACCATTTCCTTATTAGGTTGCAGGAAAATTTGTCCTGCTCACCATGGAAGTTAAATGGCCAAAGAAACACATTTTCCTGCATCCTACTATAACAAGGAACGAAATTGAAATTGAGTAGCCCTTTGACTGATGGTGTTCGAAATGTTATGAACTGATATACAAACTACAACCAAACTTGCCATCTCCATAGCAAGGAAAGTTTTGCTTTCGAACATGCAGGTTATTCTTTTGAGGGACTGCCCATGTTGTGTATAAAAATATCTTCAGTAGTTGCATGGATAAAAAATTTTGCTGTTTTTATTGATAAAAAGCCGGTTCTCAAAATCCAGTGATTAGTATTTATTGTTCCGACGTTTCGCCGATATTAGTCTTGACCTTTTTCTAGTCTTCCATTTTATAAATTTTGTCATAATGGAGTTGCTGAATCAGCAAACAAGTGATCGCTAATGTAGAAGTCATTACTTGAAGGCTTAATCTGTTCTTCTTCTTTTTCAAACTTGATTATTAGAAAGTTGTCTAATAAAGTTAGAATTCCGATAGAAGATTTACGAATGGAATATATAATGGGTAAAAAAATTGGCGAAAATTTGAGATTGGGAATCGAATTTAAAATTGTGAATTTTTAATTCGGAAAAACGGAAATAATTTTACACCATATGGCATGCTTGAAAAAGCACTATAACTGCAATGCTTAACAACAATTATACAAATTATACTTAGTAAACAGTTTTGAGCATTTTGAACCCGACTTTCAAGTATTAGGAAGAAATGAAGGCCAGAAAAAAGCGGTAAAAAGATCTGATATTCATAATGTATCCATTGCAAGCATCGCAAGCAGAGCTTCTTGTTATAGGCTATTCTTCCTACATATTAATGGGTACTCATCCTTTTTGATTTTGGACTTATGGATGTGATAATTGTCTGAATTTCAAAATTTGTTTTTCTTTTATCAACGGACAAGATTTCCGGTCCCAATCAATAGGCAAATCTGATTACACGACGTCGTTTGGTATAAATACCTAATCAGCGCGTTTGTATTGCGAATTTTAAACTGGGTTGTTTCTTTTACGGTAGACAAAAGTCGAAAATTCAGTCGAAGTCATTTTGGCTAAACTTTATTATTACTGTATTATTCGGCACCAACTCACACTGACAATTGTTTGGGAGATTTGCATATAAGTGCCGTTTGGTTTTCAATAAATGAGTAACATAGAAACAAAACAATTTATTTGTAATTATTCCCAATATGTGATCGACATCCCCTCAACATTAGTGTGCCAATAATAGAAATTACATAGTCCAAAGCTAATACACAAGTAAGCTGTTTCCCCCCACCCAAGAAATTAATATTAAAACGAGAATGCTTATTAAATTCAAAACCATTTTTCTTCGATTACTTTAAAATTACTGAATAATGTCTTCCTCGAGTAGCTGGCCAATAAAATTTGTATAATGTGACTCGTGGTCATGTATTGCCCCTTGTAATAGCATAAGTCTAATTTGGTTGCCTTTTGCAAGTTCTAAAGTGGTTTGCAGCGAAAATGTTTGAGCATTTTGGTCACCCCACGCCTGTCCTACTCTTGACCAATCCTTTGTATCAGTCTTCACTTGCAATTCAACTCTTGCAATTGCATTGTGCTCACTAAGTCCAGAATAAACGAAAAGGTATTTGCCGGATGTAGGGGCAACGAATATTCCGTTAGTGTTCATGGCATTCCCCAAGTTTAATCTAAACAAATCGAATGGAATAGGAGCGTTCAGATTCATGTGATAGGATGAGGTTCGTTGCGCGTGAAAATAAACGGGCGATGTTTTTACGTCGAAGTAGCCAATCAGTTTTTGAAAACCTAACCATCGAAAGTGTACATTAATTTGTTTGCAGTTTTATTTTCTAAAATCTATACCTGCATCGTTGACTGATTTCGTAAAATCGCAGTAGACGTTGTCGACCGTTTTGTTTCCCATCACTGAGAACAATCCACTTTTCCGGTGGCCAATTTTTTGCAGATCGTCACAAGATTTGGGCATTCGACCGATGCTAGCAGCAGCACTTTCTGGAAAAGCAAAAATAAAAATAAAAATTCAGCCTCTTTTTCCAATCTCAAGAAAATTTGAAAATGTAGATTGGACTTGCCATTATTTGTATCTTTTTTCATATTTTCAACTGTAGTCATTACATTGGCCAATTCTTTCTTTACACTCTCGACGCGAGATATGTGCGTTTCGTCCAAACGCTGCGTTGTCTGTACTAAATCCGCTTTGGTGATTAAGCCGGTCATCTCTTTTTTAATGTTTTCAACCGTGGTCTTCATATTTTCAAACGTGGCCATAACATCTGCCAAAAGGTTAGCTGATGTTGAGTTCAACTGGGAATTCTCTGAGACATTGGTGGAATTATTTAAGTCAGTTATTCTTTGATCTATAAAAATTAGTAAGAAAAATTTACCTTTCAACTGATGCAACTCTTTCTTAACGTTTTCGACCTCGGTATGTGAGTGCACCAAATCGGCTTTCGTGGCTGAAAATATTTTATAATATAATTTATCCGAATTACCATAACAAACTAATTTGATTTTGAACTTACTTTTCAAATCTCTTAGACATGTTGTTAACAGTATGACATGAGATCCTAGCGTGTTTTGCATACTGTGATCGTTGTAATTAGTGAATACCTGCTGCTGATTTCCTGCTTTTTCATCGGTCGAGACCTTCTGGGTAGGCAGGTCCAGGGGAGTGTTGTAATGGTAGTAGAAGTAAGGGTTGGTCCAGGTGGTTGGTTGCTGGTCAGAGGCAGACAAACCGTCGGCCATCAAGGAGACAAAGATCAAAATAATCTAAAAGGTGAATTGAGTGATCAATTTAAACAACGGCATGTACGAATAGAACTAGTATAGTATAAAAAATTTATGATTAATTTTTAAATTACCGTTTGCTTCATCGCTGCGATGTTTATAGTGGATCGCAGTTTTTATGGCGACGAATGATGGAAAACTGAGTAAACGGTCGTCCTTTAAATAGTGCAGATTTTGCATTGCCTTGTGGTTGCCTCCGGGTAATTTTCTATTTAATCGGGAAATCAGATCAACTGAAGGTTAAAAAGTTTGCGTTTTTGTTCGTACTCATTCAACTCATTTGCAAAATAAAATGGAAAAATTTATTGATTTACTGATGCCCTTGTGCATTCAATAACTCTTGAATTTGTCCACACCCAATTTATTTTATATGGAACGAAAATTATTCAAATTTAACTGAATCAGTCCTTTTAAGGGACGCATGAATTTGTGTACTGGTCGATACATCTTCTAGTTTTATCTGCAGTCTTCGTGACCTGTCTGAACTTCGTGTTTTTGGTCAGTATATCGTCACTATTTTGTTGATTGCCTTGACGAATAAACTTTTTTTTCCTTTTCGGATAACCTGCTGAATGTCACGAAATTTATTTCCTTCTATATCAGAAGCAGGTGAGCGCCCATTTAGATGAGGATTACTTTCTTTGAATTCGTATCATGATCATAGATTCTCATTGATGGAAAATATTGTGTGCCCTGTACGAATAGTTTCAATAACGATGGATCAAGAAGAAGAAAGCCAGGAAAATTGGGAAGGGGAGAGTTTTCGTTTTGGTTAATCTATTAACAGGGGGAGTTTGCCGTTTTGTTGGTTTTTGCCTATTTAGAAGATACTGAGTTGTATCAGTAGAATCAATAAGTGTTAAAGAAACAAGAAATACCCTTTTCCTAATTTTTAATGGTGTCGGTAAATGAACTATAATGATATCTTTCTCGATAAGAGATATCAACGACATTGGTGTACACTTCCATATTGAGAACTAGTGATCGCGTGTGGAGTTGATGGAGACGAGTGAATGTTGAAACATTTCCAACCTTTTTGGGTTATCTCTACCGGGAACTCATTCCCCGTGTGAGCAGAAGCTAATGCTTGTTGAGTGAAGGTGGTTGAGTTTGTTGATTTCAGGTTCTTTCCGAATTAATTAAAACCAAAAAAAGATGTTTCGAAGTCATCGAATTCAATATCGTGCTGATTAACCCAATGTCATTCACGTACAACTTTTCCTTTTCGTTCTTCTTTTACGGTATAGTCATTCCATCTTCCTTCCCTCTACTAGCTCATTTCCATCTTGTGCTTTTTTCAAACTCCTTATTTGAACTCGATGTCTAATGTTTTTCACAAAGCCAAGGTGGCGTCTAAATCCACTTTCTGCATTATCTGCATGAAAATAAGTTATTTATAATGAAGTCATTTACAGCTAAATTATTTCGTTTCTGGCATTGTAGAGTCTTTCATAGTGTCCGTTATTGCCATCTACATTTTGATAATTTAGCCTATTTTCTCGTCGCTCCGTTCTATTGTCTTCTCCAAATATGAGAAAGAACCGGTTCACGTTTAAACATAATCTCGGATCAATTTGACTGCATATTCATTGGGGCTTTTTAAATCTTTCATTTCCGTGACTCTGTGAGCCAATTGTTTCCTGCGCTTTTCCTTTAACACTACGTTTCAAAAATTGTTCGAAGAAAGCATTGTTCGAAGAAAGAAAGAAAAACGTCGTGAACAAAAAGAGGAATGTTCTGTTCAACTTGATTTTGAATTTAACAGTACTATTATTTTCATGATTATCATTAACTTGTCATAATTAATAACAATGTCACCTTTGCTTATCCCGTTTTTATTGGAAGCAGCGTCCGCACTGGGAATTAAATTTAAAATGTCTTTCAATTTTTTCAGTTACATAGGGAAATTTTAGATTTTAGTTTTTACCACTAGTGTCCTTTTTCATATTTTCGACCGTAGTTACTACATTGGCCAACTCCTTCTTTAGGCTTTCGATAGTAGCGTGTGTTTGAGCCAGTTCGTCTTTTGCACCTAAGCGCAAAGTGTAAGAATTTAAGCGCAATTGTAAAGAATTTTTTTCATCAACTTTGACTGTTTTCATACTTTAAGCATTATTACCTTTCAACGCATTCAAATCCTTCTTGACGCTTTCGACCTCGGCGTGTGTTTTAGCCAAATCATCTTTCGTATCTGTAAATCGTTTCATAGCGCATTCGCGGATTGGTGGAGTGTTGATGTTGGAGTAGAAATAGTAAGGGTTGGTCCAGGTGGTGGGTAGCTGAGCAGAGGCCATCAAAACGTAGGCCTCAAGGAGACAAAGATCATAGCAATCTACGCATACGATTCAGTTAGTAACACGAATAACTTATTTCAAGGATATTACGAATTCATTTTGGTTATTAGTTTGTAAGAAAGAGACGAATTTTGACTTACTGAGTGCTTCATGGTGATTGACGATGCTTGTCGGGAGTGAAGAATAAGCGACGAATGCTTGATAATCGAAAAAGATGGGTCGTCCTTATAGTGTATAATGATATAGTGCGGATTTTGCTTCGTTGACCAAACAAGTAATTTTTCTTTTGCTATAGAAAATCAAAATCAGCTGAAAGTCGTCCACCCATCATGGATGAAGGATGCATTTATTATTTTATGGGTGACCGTGAAGATGCGTGTCTAAGTTGACTATTTATTTTATTTTATTTTATTTATTTATTTATTTATTTTTTTCAAAAATTTACTTGTGGAAACGTTTGGTTTACCGGTATTTAACTCTTGGCCTTGTGCTCATGAACTGACGATCCACACCAAATGTGCAAAATATGGTAGGAAACTGTTGTTGTCGAGCTTGCAGGATTTTTCAAGGGACTGGCTAAGTTGTGCTTCAAAATATCTTCAGTAGTTGAATAAGCAAATTTGGCTGTTTTTTTTCATTGATCGGAGCTGGTTCTTATAATCTGATAATGTGCCCCACCGTGTCGCCAACCTTATTATGTTATTCGTCGTCGGTCTTGAAAAAACACCTCTTTCCCGTTTTGGACATTTTGTTGAAATTCACGAAATCTTATCAAGCTACTGAATCAGCAAAGCTAATGCAGAAGCGATGTATAATAACTTTTAAGGCTTCTGTTATAAGTTTCTTTTTTTTTCAAACTTAATTATTATAAGGTGGATGTTAAATATATGATGTTTAAAAATACATTTCGTTTTATTAATAGAAAATTTACGGATGATGGTTACTAATGTGTAAGTTTAAAAATCATGCTGGTTGGTTTGATGATTTTTTATGACGAAACATTGAAACTTTGGTCGAAGGGAAGCGGGAAGTAATTAAGAGGATCGTGAGATTTGTTGTGTTGGATTATTCCATCTAACCAGAGCTTGCTTTAGAATCAATGATTACCTAGTATAATGTTAGTTTGTCCTTATTGTCAAATTTGCCAAGTTTGTGACCAGTCTATGTGAAGTAAGTAAGTAAGTATTAGATTTATATAGCGCCTTTTCCATATTACATGCTCAAAGGCGCTTCATTTTATCGAGATGTGTTACACATCATAGTATATTTATCGTCATGTTTCTTGAAAGCAATCAAGAATCTGTGTCGGCGTGAAGGGCATATTAACCGCTTTAAAATTTAATTTGCACGGGCATGTAAAAAAGAAAAAGTAATGTAGCGGGCTTCAAAATGATATTTTTCTCGATTAGGAAGAGGAATTTATTCCAATGTGCGCTTCCGTAGTTAATTTGTATTCTATTCGCTTGCAATTTTTGGTTAGCTGGCATAAAACTTGTCGCTGTGGATAAACAAAAGCTGAAGATTGAGTATTTCAGTAATTTTTTTCGTGCAGATTATTTCTGTATTAAATTAAAAGTTGTTAAATGTGTATGGGATCAACGAGTTCGTTTCTCAAAACTTGTTTGAAAAAAAGCAAAGATACTCGTTCAATTTTTGTTTCTTTATTTTTAAAATTTAATAATCAACCACCACCCATTAGATTATGTATTCAAGATAATTCCCGTTCTGGTAGTATTCTGACCTCCTTATTGAGTTTGTTACTTCGTGCTAGATTTTTTGTATGGCATACAATTAAAAGAGAAGAGATGAGGGTTTGTATGGCATAAAGGACGGTGCTGTGATTAATCAAATCTCGTGACATTTTGGCGATAGCTTCTCTGTTGAGTTGGATGTGATACTTAATTTGGATATGGGATATCACTTCGTTTTTATTTGTTTGAGTCTTTTCGTGTGTCGTAAATTTTTATTTTGTTTTGCTGCGCTGATACTCATGCTAGTCATGCAAATCAATTTTGGGGGCAATAAGGAAAGTCTATTAACTCGCATCGGCGATGACACCCCCCTCTAATTCTTAAATTGACTTCTCCCTCTGTCTTCTTCCTGCCGGATTCTTCCGGCTGGATCGCTTTAATAACGAGACCAACAGATATCGGTTGAGATAATGATCCTTGTTTTTGTTGAAAACGTAGCTCTTCACAATTCTGACGCATATTTGAAGTCAGTTAGATGGCTAAATATGGGATATGATAAGGGTGGAACCACCAGTTGTTGCCGGATTTCAGTTTGTTGTATCAGACTTGGAAATTAGCATGGTTTGTATATTTTTGTTGCATGGTCCATTGGGTCGTTTGGTACGTGTGGATTAAATAAGGTATCCTACCTTTCTTTGTCAGGAATACTTCAAGTCGATGGAACGTGCAGTTCTGTAGGGAGAACTTTCATTTCCATAAAAGCTTAAATTTTCTCGTAACACCCTTTGATTTGACATATTTTCAGCTCTATCGTTTATCTATTGGCATTATTCCAAAATTGAAATTATGGGGAATTTTCCGATCTCCTTTTTTAGTTGACTACGGTTGACTAGTTTGTTGCGAATTTTTATATGACACATACCCTGTTGCAGTAAGGTAAGGTACTGAATAATCGAGAAAGCGTGAAACACAATACAATGAGGGAAGTGTCTCTTTTGTTCAATATCGAGGTGTTTTCTTAAACAATGAGTCAAACTTTTTTAGCTTCTTCTCCACAATTTCTTTTTTTTAAATAAATTGAACTGTTACAATGTTACTTAGGCTGTGTGCGTGACGTGGCATGTACTTATAAAAGTCTTAATCGGTCGTAATTAGTTATTCAAAATAATGGTTTGTGATGTCTTTTTCTCGGACTTATATGGCACACAGTTATATAAGGGAACCACATCAGAAGAAAATAAAACCATCGCACATGTAGTGGGAAAATCCAAAAGTCCTCGCCCTACAACCATTTCGGTCTATCTGATGAGGAACTAGTCTCTCAGAATAGACAGGACGCAAAATGTGTAATCACGAATATATGATCATTTATTTCGTGTTTCGTGTTCATCGACAGCTACTGATGACTACCGATGACTTTAGTTAGCCAAAAGATGTCAACGGTCATCGAGTGCTATTCCCAAAACTGGCTGATAATCTAGTCTCGTATTTCTCTGGCAAGTTTATTGTTTACTAATTTATTCTTAGTTACACTTTTGGAAAGTCAAATTAAATCTTTCAGGGTTGAAAGAATAACGTTGATAAAGTAATTTTTCACTTATAAATTAAAGTGTAAAGGTTACTTCTTATTTTTATTTATTTACGCACGTTCATTAATTTTACCGCACGCTGCTGTGATGAATCAGATCTCGTGGCTCACTCTTAATCTTTTTATCTTCCGGGTTCTTCCGGTTTCTTCTGGCCAGATGGCTAACTAAAAGAGACCAGATATTGGTTGAATTTATTATCCTTGTTTTTTTTGTTAAAAGCAGAGCTTTTCACAATTCTGACACATGTTGATTGCTCTTCTATTCTTTTTTAGATGCAAAGGAGCAGTAACAGCAATCCACTTACCTTCTTGAATTCGGATAAACGGAGGACGGGCAATGGCAAGGATATGTATGAGAAGTCGAGATGATGTCAGAAGTAAGTTTTATTTGCATATGTGTTGGTTACGTAGAATTGTAACGAGTTGAAAGGAACTCGTCGACAACGCCTCCTAAAAGTGTCCTTGACAATTCCTGGAGAGCCATAATCAAGCAATGAAGCATCTTCATCAAAGCATTGCATGAAATAAACTAAAAATTTTAATTAACACAGACCATAAAGCTATTTTCTTAATTATTATTTTTAAATTTTAACAAAATTGCCGCTCAAAGAAATAAATAACAAACACGACATCTATCGATGGGGATTAAAAACGTTCAATCTTGTCTGCAACTGCGAAAAACGTTAGAATCAAAAGTGTAACCCATCAAGGCTGCAAGCATGCTGCAAGCGTGAGTCGCGAATTGAACAAACATTCTATACGTAATCGGTATCGCCAGTCAGTTAACAAAATTCCACATAAGTAACGTTAGATTTTTTTCTACAATGATGAATGGTGATCATCAGGTTATCACCTTTTTGTGCATGTTTTCTAATAGAGCAAACCAATGACGCGTACCCCACGCCATGGCAACCTCGTGGCCGTCATATTATGTTGACTTTCACTTTGGACGATGTGGAGCTCTTATGGATTTTGGGAGGGTCTCTTCGAATATAGTGTGCAGTTTCTTCCTCGTGTAATTTTGAACAAATCTATAGCAGTGATTAAATTGGTAAATGAATAAGGAATATTTTGATGTAGGGGAGAGCGGGGTTGGATGGGACAGAGGGGTTTTATGTATGTTCCTTTAATGACAGAACCAATTTCTTTTAGCCGCTTTAGAAAGATTAAATAGATGCCCTTAATGTTAATTTGAAACATTTTCTTAATTCTGTTTATTAAAACAGAAATAGGAAGTTACACTCGGTGTTACTTTTTTTTGTCCCATCCAACCCCGCTCTCCCCTATTTATTTTTTTTAATTCACGTTTTTTTTATAAATAAATGAAACGTGTTGTTTACGTTTTTAGAGTGTTTTTGTTGTCAAAAATGAAAAATAGAAAGTGCTGTGTAAAAGGCTGTGGTAGTACAAACGGAAGAACAAAGAAGCTAGTTTTTTTCGATTTCCAAAAGTCAGACAAGAAGAACAAGAGTTAACTGAGTTCAGACTTCTTCGTTGGCGAAAAAGAGTTAATAATCCAGATGCCGAATTTTATGAAAATCTCGTTGTTTGTGACAAACAGTTTGTCTTGGGTAACATATTTTATTTCTTCGTAAAGTAAAGATAAGTTAAAACATATGTGTTGTTTATTCTGGCTATTTCATAAGGTTGCCCAAGCTATGAACGTGATGTGAACAGCCCTGATTGGGCACCTTGTTTGCTTCTGGAGAACACATACTGTACATGGGTTTCTAAACCACTGGACAGTTTTCTTCTCTGGATCCTTGTTTTGAATCTTTTCCCAACTTCCTCTATCAGTTTCACAATGAGAGATATCAGGCTGAACATTTCTTCAAGGCGTCTTGCTTTCGTCTCCTCGTTGGTCAATAGGTCGTTTAGCTTCACCAGGTAAGCGCAGGCAAAATTAAGCAATATCAGCAGGTTATCAAAGTTCAGTACTGACTCCGGTTCGTACAGTGAGAGTTGAATCCATTTCTGATCTTCGAGTACTTTTTTCAATTCGAAAATGATTAAATTTAGGGCATTTTACGAATTCTCTGGATTTACGACAAGTTGTTCCAAGAAGGAAGATGTTCCAAGGAGCTCAATGAAAACTATAGAGCTGAGATAAAACCGCGCGAAGAATCTAGTCGGGGCTGCATGATGGTAAATTCACACAATCCATAGACGATAAATCTATTCGGGCACGATCCAAGCTTCTACAATATCCTTTTACACATGATAAATGCTTGTGTTTTTAGAATTGTCTGGCTTTTTTCCAATAATAAATCAAGATCTTGAAGGCTTTGGACTTCACACTGACTCTTGAATAAAAGCTTTTGTGCTTCCGACTGAGGGTTAATTAAAATCGGAACAATCTTTCCGTTCGGAGGGAAGCGAATTTTTGCAGCTTTTTCAAACATCTTAGTCCATAATTGAAGGTGCCAGGATTCCCAAACATTATGCTTGCAGATCCGACGAGATAGAATACATCAGCAATTTGACTTTGATTACTGCTAGCTGGTAGGATAAAACCTTCATCGGCTGTCTGTTCCTCGTCTTTCTCCAAAAGGAGTTGATAGTAGTTGACGAGACATTTAACCATTTCAAGCTGGTCTGTGACGATAGCAGCAAACAAAGCTGGTATTTCTTGATACGTAGTCCCATTGCTTAGTGTAATATTTCAAATGTTTGTCACGTCAGTTTTTTCAAGGACCAAAATTTTATTTTCCCTACGAAAATACGTAGGGAAAGGGGTTTTTCACGTGATGATGACTGGCCAATCAGGGAATGGAGTATGCCCTTAAGCTGACGATGGCATGTTAAAGATGTATTGAACGTTCATCGAGAGGCCAAGTTGACTAGCAGTAATCACAACCTTGAAATCTTGACAATTTTCACAATGAATAAAAAGTCACCTAACAGGGCTAAGACTGTTTTAAAACAAACAGGAAAGAAAACAAAAACCGTGGAAGAATTGCTTAAATTAAATCTAGGTGATGACAGTTCAACGTTTAGTTCGCTGGTGTCTCCTGCAAAAAAAGACGATGATACAACTGCCAAAAATATAATGAGACTAGTACAAACGTTAAAATTTGCTGGAATAATGTGAGATCCACTACTCAACTGAGGATTAATGCTGAAGCTACAGCAGTTTTCTTGAGTATATATGTTAAATTGTATTAGTTACATTTTATGTATGTTCTCTACAATCCTTTATTTCCACAATGCAGAGCTCGTAGGAGAGTTTTGGTCCCGACTGTGTGACACCAAGACCAAAAATTCCTTAGGAAATTGCCTGTGGCAAGCGATTGCCATCAAATTAGATCAAAAAGGATTCAAGATAAACACAGCTGATCCCGGTAAATCAGCCCAAGAGAAATGAAGCAATCTTAACAAAGAATACAAGAATTATGTTCTTTAGCCAAATTAACAGGTGGAAGGGAATAAGATGTTCTCGATTACAAGCTCCGATTCTTTGATGAGATAGATACAATTCTAGGTATCTAGTTTTAGTCAATGTTTGTACGAGCCAGTTAAATGTGAATTGCTGTGTTTGAATCATATAGGAAAGGGAAATGCAGCGTACCCAGAATATGTTGGGTATTCATTTCTGGTGAAGCAAAATCCAACTCGATTGGGGAAAAATGCAAATAAAGAAACTGATTCTGATCCTGATCCTTAATGTGAAATGGTTACTGGCCTTATTCTTAATGTTCTTTTTTTTAGTCAGCAAAGAAAATCAGCCCCTGAGTAATCCGGAAGCAACCGAATGTTGAGTTGACCCAAGTCAAGCTCCAAAGTCTAAGGACAAAGACCATGTTTGAAAAATTCAATTTTTTTATAATGAAGACGAGTCAGACTTCAACGATAGTTTCACCAAGACGAAGAAACCTAAATTTAGCAAAGCAACAAACGTTACAACGGTTATTGAAATTTTTATGACCAGCAAATATGAGCGGACTGCCGAGAGGGAAGAGAAAAAGAAGAGAAATGCTGAATCTGAAACAAGCAGAAGCGTCATGAAGATGCTGTCCTATTTAGAAAAATTGTTCTTCTAGTCTCTACTAGTCTTTTCGGAACTAATATAAAAAAATAAAAAATACACTAGATTTACAGCGTATGTGCTTCTCTGGCATTTGAAGATGTGCGTTGTGTTCTGACCGTTTTTGCTGTGTTGATTTTATTTTAAACTATCAGTTCTTGTTCATGTAGAGCCCTTGATGTAACGGTCTACATTCTTCAATAAAGGAAAACAAAGACTTTCTTTCCAGAAAGATTATGAACTGTATTTTTGTTTCAGAATGTTTTTTTTTTTCCACGAAGGGAAAACAAGAATTTAGTGAAAAGCCCGTAATCTATTGTTAAATAGTGGTTGGATTCTCCCACAAATGAAGTCTCGTCGTTTTATAACACTTTCGTTTAAAGAACCCTTAGTTGGATCGGTCAATCGTTCGGGATTCACATTGCAATTTACACAATTTCCATCAATTTTAAGATCACTATTTTGAATACAAATGTTGTGTTGCACTCAGGAGGTTTACTACACTGTTCAATGGATGGATTGATTCAAAACTTGAGTTCTTCTAAATCGTTCATTCAGGTCACCAAAAGCCTGCTCTTTATCAATCCTCGTGCTTGATAACTTGTAATTAAATAGTTTCTCGATTTGGGTAAAGGTGCTCTTTCATCTTTTCGTTTTTAAGGAACAAACACCACTTCAGTAGAGGAAAATATGCAGAATCACCAATTATGTGATATTTTCGAGAATCACAATACGCATTACAATTTGACTTAAAGTTTTGCTTAAGGGTAGATTATCTCCAAATAAAAGAGTCGTGATTCTTTCCAACGAATATGTAACTGAACTGACGATCAGCTTTGGCAATTGCCATCAGAACAAAATTTCAATACTGCAGTCAATTTTGATAAGATTTCATGTTCTCTTTTTTTGGGTGAAACGTCATATGACTCCCATCAATAGCTTCTATAACCTCTAGCTGGGATTCCTCTTCTTCTTCAAACTAAGCTTCAGTACGTTTGATTTATCTTCGTGTTCTGGGCATTGTAATAAAGTTGGAATGTTGATCAAAGAAGATCACCATGCTAATAACATTATAAGCAGTGGACTCGGTTCTTTCAATCTTGTCAGCAAACACTCTTTAATCATCTTGATTGCCTAAAAATTGAAGAGTAACAAGCAACATTTCAGCAATGGAAAACGGTTTTGGGCCACTATGATAACACACTTCACTTCTAAAGTCTTCAATGTTTCAGTAATGAAGTATCATGTTCAATCAAAACATCAATCAATTCAATTTAACAGTGGAGCGTGAGACTCTACAATGTTTCAAAAATTCACAATATGAGTACAAGGTTACAACCCGTAAGTAGTTTGTAGTTTAGTCCAGTTTGTTTGGGATCTTTTATCAAACTGATAGCTAATATTTCGTCCTCGTCACTTTCTAATGAATCTTAGATCTGAATCTAGAACTGACTTTAATATTGGTTGGATAAAAAAGCACATCACTACAATTATCATCGTTTGACCTTGACTTCCCGTGCTCAATTTAATTCCAAAGTGTTTTTTTTAACATATGAGTAATTAGTAAATCAATTGCTTGGCACTGTCGGCAGCTTTTAGGAATAAAATAGCTCTTTTTTATTAACCCCATAGAATATAGTATTATGTGAATTTTTGTACGGCTAGAATGGAATTGTCATAGGTATAGGGACTACACTTCCAAAGGAAAGATTACGATGGCACAATTTTCCTCTAGCTCTTTTTCTAATGATGCTATTTGCCAAAATTAATGCAGTAGTGCATCATATTCCCTATTATCTCTCCCCTATTAACTCACTACACAAGCACCAATTGAAATTTTTGATTTTAACCATACCCAAAACTTCCAGTCTGCATAATAAGCTAGAATATGACTTATTAGATTTATTTTTGCATTCAATTCTGTATCCGACCCTATGAAAATTTGAATAATGTTCGCAATTAATCGTGTGTGATCCTTTTTGATCTTTCCTGGTGGCAGATTCGTACCAGCGAGTCTACAAGGCTCTTTCGATCGAGTTGGTCAAGGATTACGTTCCCGATTCGTGGATTTTTCTTGTCCACGTCAAGAGACAAAAGAGTCACATGCGGGAGTTGGTGTTGCTGCACGAAGAGTGCCTGCGGCTGTAGCGCATTGGAAGCGATTTGAATATGGAGGAGGACTTATATATGAAGAAATTTGGCATTAATTAAAAAAAAAACCAAAACAACCGAACGAGTATTACAACATAACACCCTCAAACCAATCTCTCGTCAGCGAGATTACAAGCGTCATAAACGGAAACTTAAATGAAGACTACGATGACGCAGAATGTAAATGTCTTGAATATTTACAAAGCGAAGATAGAATCATTAAAAGAGCTCTGCCGCCGTAAGTTTAAAAAATAACTATTTTGTTATTCACTTTTCCCCTTACTTATGAATTTTTCAAATATTAATTTTTTGTTTTACACAAGGTCGCTACACGAGGTTGATATCCCGGCGTAATGTCTGAAAAATATTTTTGTTTTTGCCCTTACCGCATAATTCCGTTCCATTTCATTGGGCAAATTTCACAATCAGTTGGCTTACTCACAATTCTTCTATTTCCATTACCGATTCTGAACAAGCCAAAACGAAACAAATAGTTGAAAACCCGTTTTTGGACACAACCTTTGATGCAGAATCGGAAAGGGATAGCCGAATATTAGTTATTTTATGCACAAAAAGCTCTTCTGGATATCCTGTTGTTACAGATTCAAAAGATACATTTCAAGATCTTAGAAAATTCAATCGAGCAAGCAGAAAAGTAAGTGAAACATATCTAATATATTAAGAATAATCAAAAATGATTAATAATGAAGTCAAATATGAAGATTGATGATATGAAATATGAAGAATAGGAAAAAATATGAATATGCATTCGAATGAAATGAATATCGAAATGAAAATGAATGTCAATGAATATGAATATGAAAAAGATATGAAGAATGATGATTAATAATGAAGATGAATAATTAAGAATAAATGGCCTATCTTAAGGATAATGAATGTTTATTTTTATTACTAAGGACATTTTTTTGGGTTTAAGTAATGATGGACCTTTTGGAAAAAGAAATCGTCCTGGTTTCCCAACTAACATGGAATTTGTTGGTAATTTCAGTGCTAGAGCGATAGTGACTCCGGCGATCAGCTCCATGACTGTTAAATTACCTGGAGTACCGGAACCGAGTCACACAATCTCCCGTTTAACAGACTTCGCAATTATGCGCTACAAGCCTGGGGACACAATTTTGATTGTGTATCTTAACCAGCCACCTTGACTATTTCTCCCCAACACATGGTAAGTCAGACTGCGTTGATTTATATAGCGTGAATGGGCTTTTCTCAAAGTCAATTTTTAATAACAAAGATTAAAAAAAATTATGATGCGTTTATTTCAGAACTTTTCACGCGAGGAATACCCAAAAGACAGCTTTTACATTTACTGTCATTGTTTGGAGTCCACGTTCAATAAGTCTATGAAATACGAGACAATTGTAAAATGCGAGGATTAACTTAACGCCATCCGAGAAAACATGACGCTATGCGCAATTAAGGGAAGTTCACCAACTAGTATCCATACTTAATTGCTTCTTGTGATGTTACTTGTAACCACTATTAATTATATTAATGTTTCGTAATTACAGTTTGGTGCAAGGTATCCCCCGTCTGCCCAGATTTTCGTCCCTTTGTATTGTCATTCTCTCCCTGTCTCAGCCTTATTTTTTCCGAGTCACCACCTTTAAACCCTAAGAAGCATTGAGGCTAATAGAGATCATTTTGAAGATGCTGGGCAGGTAGTCTTTGTTCTAGAGGCTTCTCAAACCATGATGTTTGACTTAGAAGAATGTTGAGGTTTTAATAAATAATCGTGCTAAATTGTTTGCCAATATTACTTATTGATACTATATTGGGGTTTCTCTCTTTAGCGAGACTTTTCAACCCATCAACATTTTACGCAGTTCAATTACGTAATGAGACAGCAATTGGATTAAGTTCAACAAACCGTCTGGGGATTCTGAATAGTAATAATATTCCTTTGGAGGTTAGTAAACCATGTTAGTCTCTTATTTGATTATTTAATTTGTCTCTTGATTCTAATGTAGATGACAATAACTCTGTCAGGCTCATTTCATCCATCAGGCGTTATTCCAGTCACATCTGAGGTTGGAGTTACAGTACTTTCGTTTGACTTTCAACCAGTTCTAGTTGGTCGATATTTTGGTCAACTGGAGTTCAAGTTCTTCTATTCTAATATTATTTTATAAACTAATAGTGTAGATCTTATTGGTTTCGGAACAGAACAGTGATGGTTGATGAGTCAAATGTCGATCAGAGCAGTCTAAAGTTTATAAATTCTATTTTCAAAAAAACATGCCAACAATTGTTGTCCAGCCACGTATCTTCTCTTTTCTGTCTATTTATTTCTGAATCACCTTATAACCCGCTAATAACGTGCCATGAAAGTTTCCCAGGGAAAATAAACAAGAATGACCAATTTGTCATTTCTAACTTAATCGTCAGTGCATTCATTAAATTATTTACGATAAATCCAGTTGGAATTCCATTTCATGCGACTGCATTTGTTAAGCCAAATTTGACCTTTTGTAAGATTGTAACAATTTATGGTACAAATGGTGTGCAAAGGGTTCTCATCTGTCAACAAAATATCAATCAACAAAAAACTGTCAACAAAACCTTGGTGCGATACAGATCCATATGAAGTGAGGAATAAACACAAAAGATTTCGAAACTGATGACATTTCGAAGCCATCAATATAATGTGGTCCGTGAGATTCTTACAATTATTAATTTCAACGAAAGAAAGAAAATGAGATGCTTACAAAATAAACAAAATATTGGATGGAAGAAAAATGGAATAAAAAACCACAATCTATATCTAGATGCTTTAGTTGAGTTAACCCCCTTCACTCACCCCTCTCCCATGGGTGCGTGCAATCCCCCCGCTCGACCACTCTTGTGGCCGGCTTGAGCAGAGTCATCCCCGCATACTTAAAAACTTAAATGTAATTTTCATTTCGTGCACATGAAATTATTTATGAAAATAATTGAAATAAGTTCGTAAGAGTTATTTCATCAAATGTATTTCATTTCCTACTTCTCCCGAGCACTTGCATTGGCATCGGTAGAGGGGAGAGACGCGTTCAAGGCTGAGCCGCTGAAAGGGGGATCGATCTACGGAAGAAGAAAAATGGTGAAGAAAATTTTTTTTAAGTGGGCCTGTTTCGTAGGGCCCGATTTCGTCCGTCATATTTGTCGGGCCGATTTCGTCGGGGCCTATTTCGACCGGTCCTATATCTCCGCCATTCCCCATTTTTTTTCTTTTAAAAATCGACAAATTAATCAAAATTTCTAGAAAAAAAATAAAGGATAAATAAAACATAATTTAAAATACGCTGTATTTATTTCATGATTTTAAAACAAATTTTACACATTAAAATTGTCCTGTACATTTAACCCCTACATTCTGGTGGTGAGATCATGCTTGAATGGATATTTCCTCGAAAATTAATACCCTATTTGGAAATCTCACCGCTAGATGTGCTGTGTAGGCCTACCGGCAAGAATGATTTCAGGATATTTTTTAAAGAAGAAATCGCACCCAATCTCAAAGAGCAACTCGATCAAAAAAAAAAGTCGAAAAATGAAACAGACTTGGCTCGCCATATGAGTGGTGCTACAAGTATTCTATTTATATTGGGCTCTATCGGATGTGTTTTCTTTTGCCATTTTATCTGGCAACACAGCATGGCTTTGCGCCTTGGTAGCGCGAGAACGGGGAGAAGAGGGAGGAGGGCGTACGAAAAAGGGGGACTTACGTTTCCTCTTCTCCCCCATTCGTCCCATTCTTCTTTGGTTAAGAAAAAAAATATTTCTTCGATAATTTTTGTATGGAATTAATAAATTAAAAAATTAATGGACTTTAATGTCGTCTGAAATCTGAGTTGAGTCAACTTTTAAATTTTAGATTTATTTATTTATTTTATTTTGTTTTTGAATTTGACAAAGCAACTGCGCCAAAAAGAAAAAAGTGCGTTGTCAATTTTCACTTAACGAACTCCGTGAGATAATGCCAGCCATCTCACAGTACCAACAGGAACTGTTTTCTCTTGCCAGATGCCACCATCACGAGATGGTTGAAAAAATGAGTACAATTTCTCAAACAATTTTTTTGATTAGTTAGACGTATAGACGTGTCCAGCCTTTTTATAAACGAACAACACTGACCTTTGACAAATTTTTTTCTTCATTAATTTCCTCGAAGGAAACATTGGAAACTTCCTCGCAGTCAAGTGAAATCCAATTGTTTTCCACTTAACGATCTTAGATGTATGATATACCTAAAGAAACCCAATTATAGGTGTACATTTTCCTTGTTTCTCTCTTTTGTCGTGTTCTGCATTCTTTTAAAACCTGAATATAACATTTGGAATTAAATATCCTTAATGATTACTTTTATTACAAAACTTATTATCTCTTATTTCATATGAGAAATCGTATTCTGCACTATCAAAACAACTATTTCAGGTTCTTCTTTCTTCGTTGTCAAAGTTCGCGTCTAACACATATGTAATGTAACGTCAATCTGGATTATTAAAGAAATGTATCTTGTCGGCAACCGGGGTCGTTTTCAGAATGGCTTTGTTTGCTACAACATAAAACCACTCAACCATAGTCTTTGTTCGATTTTAATTAAAATTGCAAGGGTAGTGCTCAGATTATGAGCGAAGTGAAACGCAGAGAAATGAGAGATAAAAATAAAAATATCCAAGTCTTCGTCCGAATTCGGTGAGGGCGTTTATTTTTCTAACTGTCTTTTTCCAACTCGACATAACGTTATTTTTTTCATGAAAATTTTTCAGGCCTGTTAGCTCGCAAGAGAAAGCAGCCCGTTCACCCATTGTGGTTGAAACTCAAGCTGGCAACAATAAAGAAGTGCAGGTGGTTGAGAAGAGTTCGCTAACAAAATCTTCCAACTTTGATCGGGTCTTTGGGACCAATTCAAAGCAAGTGGATGTCTATAAAAATGTTGCCGCTCCATTGGTGGACGAAGTGCTGGCAGGCTATAACTGCACTGTATTTGCATATGGACAGACGGGGACAGGCAAAACTTTCACCATGGAGGGTGAAAGGCATGAAGAATTGTCATCTTCATGGGAGAATGTAAGTTTTTCGAAAACAGAACCTGTTCATAGTTAAGACTTTGTTTTTAATTTTGGTTTGTTAAATCTTTTAGGATCCATATTCTGGAATCATTCCTAGAACACTGTCACATCTGTTTGATGAATTGAGGATTCAAGAAGTTGAGTGTACAGTCCGTGTTTCATTTATTGAAATTTACAATGAAGACATCTATGATTTGCTGTCTGGAACTGAAGACACTACCAAACTTCGGTGAGTCATTCTTTACATTATCTTAATAATTTGTATGACCGTTTAGTAAAAACACATTTGTCTTTCCATTTGTTTAAGCTTGTATGATGACACAACCAAGAAGGGCTCAGTCATTATCCAAGGCATGGAGGAGGTAACTGTGCACAACAAAAACGAAGTGAGTTTTTCCTGATTTCTATTGTATTCCATTCCAACATTTTAAGGCTGCTTTAAGTCCTTTGTTTACCATCTGTTATTTCATGGTGATTTATCTTACAGGTTTACAGTATTTTGGCTAAAGGCTCGCTCAAGCGTCAAACAGCAGCCACGCTAATGAATGCCCATTCAAGTCGCTCGCATACCATCTTCTCCATCACTGTTCACATCAAGGAGAACACCGACGACGGCGAGGAGCTCATGAAGATTGGCAAACTGAACCTGGTCGATTTGGCCGGGAGTGAGAACATTGGTCGATCTGGGGCCGTTGAACGCCGAGCTCGTGAAGCCTGCAATATCAATCAATCGTTGCTGACACTTGGTCGTGTTATCACTTCCCTCGTCGAGCGTGCTCCACACATCCCATACAGGTGTATAATTGAAACGGAATGATTCGACCGCGCCCAATGGCCACAAAAATGGATGCGTCATTCAACGCGTTAATAACGTTAAAATGGAAATGTTTCTCTCTTCTCTTGGAATCATTTAGAGAATCGAAACTGACACGCTTGCTTCAGGACTCTCTGGGCGGCCGAACTAAAACGTCTATCATCGCTACCATCTCGCCAGCGGCCGCCAATCTGGAGGAGACTCTATCAACCCTCGACTACGCCCACCGAGCCAAGAACATCACCAACCGACCCGAGGTCAATCAGAAGCTCACGAAAAAGGCCCTACTCAAGGTAATCATCGCATACTTGAGTGCGCGGAATCCTATCAGCTTTCTCCTCCGCCCTCATCCGACTTGTCTCGAAATATCCTGGCCGGTTTTAACGACCTATCCCACACTACTTACTGCCACTGCTTGGCTTGACTAATGACATGGGCCTTTCCACACACACACACACACACGCAACCATTTGTATTTAAAGTTGGTGGTGGTGGATGTTATTAGGAGTCCGTCTAGAGCAGTTTAGGTATCGTCCCTTACCAAAAGAGAGAGAAAGACCACACAATCAAATGCTGAGTCATTCCTGTTTTCCCTTCGAGATTCCAAAGTTATTTTTTCTCACTGGAAGGAACCAAATAGGAAGAAAATCGATTTTTTTGTTTTTCTTTTGGGGTTCCTGGGATGTCTGCATGGGGTGTTTATGGGAGAAGAAGGAGGAGGAGAAGTCGGGACAGATAGTCGGTCCCGCCCGTGGGTAAAAGGTGGAGTGTCTACAGAGGAAAGGTGGGGTATTCTTAGGCCAGAAAGGGCACGCGGACCGACTGACTGTGCGTCTGTTGTTGGCACTTGTTTTTGTTTGTTGGAGTTCCGAGGATTAGACCGGGCACACTTCAGTGGAGAGACCTCCGCCCCTGTCAAGGTTCCAAGAGAGTGTCACGGAGAAGCTTAAAAACATGTTAACAAGACCCAAGCAGTACCGAAGCGATGTCCTGAAATGGCCCTCTATTCTCTGGAATATCAAGGTTTATGAAAACAATTTTTAGCAGCAAAGCCATAAACCCTAACACAACGACAAAAAAAGAAGTGAAAATCCACCCACCAATCCAGAAATTTTATTAAACAGCTACATTGTGGAAAGCTTCTTTGACTTGTGGGTGGTTTACAGATTTAAATTATTTACTAAGGCATAAAGCCAACCCCTCCCAAGAAGTGCATCATGCAGCAATAAAAAAAAAAACATAAAAAAGGCCGAAGAAGTAGCCAGCGAAAGATATAAGTTTTGAAAGGGCTCCTTGTTTTCCGAGAGATCAAGGTTTATAAAAACAATGATCAGCAATAAAGTAATAAACGCTAAAACAACAACAAAAATACAGCAGTCACAATCTAACCACTGCGGGATAAATTTCCAGCAGTAAAATCCATGATGATGTTGGCAAGAATGTCAAGTAAACCCAAAATTTGGATTTTCACTAAGGACTTGATAGAGCCATCTAAACTTAATATTATTGGCTGTTGTTGCTGCTGCTGTTTGGGGGAGGGGGGAAGCAACAGTCTGGAAGGCAACTAAACCAACCGCGAGGGGCCATTAGTAAAACCACACCCTCCCAAGAAGAGTGTCATGGAGAAGCTTAAAAAACATGTTAACAAGACTCAAGCAGTACCGCAGCGAAGTCCTGAAATGGCCACCTATTCTTAGGAATTTCAAAGTTTATGAATACAATTGTTAGCAGAAAATCCGTTAACCCTAAGACAACGACAAAATATGAAGTGACAATCCACCCACCAATCCAGAAATTTTATTAAACAGCTACATTTTGGAAAGCTTCTTTGACTTGTGGGTGGTTTACAGATTTACATATTTACTAAGACATAAAGCCACCCCCTCCCAAGCAGTGCATCATGCAGCAATTTAAAAAAAAACATGAAAAAGGCCGAAGTTTTGAAAGGGACCCCTGTTTTCCGAAAGATTAAGGTTTATAAAACAATGATCAGCAGTAAAGTAATAAACGCTAAAACAACAACAAATAATACAGCAGTCACAATCCAACCACTGCGGGATAAATTTCCAGCTGTAAAATCCATGATGATGTTGGCAAGAATGTCAAGTAAAGCCAAAATTTGAATTTTCACTAAGGACTTGATAGGGCCATCTAAACCTAATAACATTGGCTGTTGTTGCAGCTTTTTTTTGGGGGGGGGGAGGAAGAAACAGCCTGGAAAGGCAACTGTAGCAACCGCGAGGGCCCATTAGTAAAAGGGGGCGATCGTCGCAAACCCAACAAGCCAATGTACACCAATTTGAACGATTTTTTTTAAGTTTGGAATTTGTATTTTTTTTGTTCAATGGACACAATTCTCAACAGAAATTCAATGTTACACACAATAAAACACTTTTTTTTTCTGTCGTAGGCCCGTGCAATGGATAATTGCAGGAAACCGCAGATGAAGGATTTGGAAAAGAAAAAGGTGGTACAGAATTTGTTAAAGTAACAGATGGTGGTGGTGGTAAAAATAAATCAAAGGCGAGGGAAGTCATTGATTCATTCAGTGGAAGGCCATCTTAACCATGCATTCATATCCAGCATTAAAATAAATAAATTTGAATTTTCTGTCTCGTTGAGCAACATCTATAATAGCCTCATCTCCTTTGACTATTTCATCCATGGTAAAAGGTTGGGATACTGTAATGATGCAAATCTTGTTAAATTTCTTAAAATGTTCAAACTTCCAAATCATTAAATCAGACAGTTTCAGCTTCAGCATATTTGTCAGCCTAACATTTCTTATCACTTATTTTAATTTATTTGATAACAGATTACAAATTATGTCACTTTAATTCTCGCATTTGTCAGCGCCATGCAGACATATCATCTTCCAAAAAAGAAGAGTGTCATCAACGTTCCTTTTCAGCCCCTTTAAAAAATTTATGTAAAGTGGTAAAGTTAATTTGTTATGTTTTAATAAACACCTACTTTAACCTTTTGGAAACTAAGGTGGCAGCAATTCGACTTCCTCGTTAGGTAGTCCCAGTGACATTTTTTTTTTTAAGTTACATAGTTGCAAAAACTGTCACGAATAGATTCTATAACCATGAAATTTCCCAATATTGTAAATATTTTCATTATGACATCTAAAGTGGCGTATTCTTTTAATTAGTATAATGCGGAAACATAAGACAAAAGAAATCGTCTCCGTTCGCCAGGATTGATTATATTATAATCGTTCTTTTAACTTTTAATTCCCCAGCTAATTTCTCATTCTCAAGACGGCGACGACGATTAAATTACGTAACAATGTTGGAGTTTTTAACCAACCTATAGTGAAAACTGTTACAATTTAATAGGTTATGGGCCCAGACTTCTTTTTAGCCGAATGTTACTTAAAAACTGATCTGATAACTAAAAAAAGGGGGATAATTTTGCGAACACATGTTGAGACAATGTAGGAAACCTCTCTCCTTTTTTATTCACAGATCATCCAGCAGTACAACTGCTGAAGAAGTGACAGTATGGATCCAATGCCACGTATTGATGTTAAACATATTGAGAAGTTTGATGGAACCAACTTTCAACAATGGAAGCATGGACTTACCATATGCAACTCGAACTCAGTGGACTCCAAGACTTAGTCGAGGTAAATGTGCTGTCCTTCAACAAAGGAGATTCTCAATTTAAACTTAAACCACTTGATTACGATCAAATGCTGTTCATGATAAATTAATCGAACAATGTACCTTTTGTCAAATCTCCCCAGGGCTACGATAGACACCCTGATGAACAATATGCTGAAGATGCAAATTTTGAGGATGAAAACAATCACCCGATTCCAATCAACATTGATGCAATCAGACAATGGAAACAAAGAGACTGCTTAGCTCGAATTATGATTTACCAAACTAATGATAAAGAACGTCAAAAAGGTATCAATCTTTGACAAGCAATAACTGAGACAAGAAACTAATTCTTCGTGTAAAACTTTAGGCCTCATGATATGTAGAACGGCTAATGAAATGTGGACTAGAATGTCCACTCAGTACCTCCAGAGAGCAGCCAATAATAAACATCTACTACACAGAGAATTCCTCTCACTGAACTATCAAGAAGGCACAGATATCATGACGCACGTCACTGATATTGAAACAATGGCGTCTCAACTGAAGGAATTAGATGTTAACGTGAGCGACGACGAAATCGTGGCCAAGATCTTGTCCACCTTTCCAAAATCATTTGAGCATATGGAAACTGCATGGGACAGTATGCCAGTCGATGACAAGACACTTGACAATCTGAGAGCCAGGCTTATACAAGAGGAACGAAAAATAAAACGAAGGCAGTCTGAAAGCAACGTACCTCGACACGAAGAACGAGAAGCTTTAAAAGCAAACTATCACCCTCCACGACGAGATGCACCCAACGGCCACCCAAGCAACAAAGCTCCGTTCAACCGATCTGAAAACCACCAGTACAGGACGAACCGCTATTGTTCTGTATGTCACCGTACAAATCATTGGACCAGAGACCATCGACCAAGCAAACGCGACGGAGACACAGATGAAGAACAAGGTGGCTCACAGAACAAGAGAAACAAAGCAAATGTACCCGAACCGAAGGCAAAGAATTTTTCCTTCGTATCTATTTTTGGTCTTGCATCATCGTCAACAATGAACTGGTTTGCCGATTCCGGGGCAACTCAACACATGTCCGATCAGAGACACCTGTTCACCAACTTCACCTCGATTACACCCGGAAAGCTGACCATAACCGGAATTGGCAAGAAGGTTATTTATGCCCATGGTAGAGGAGACATACCAATAAAGACCAAGATCAACGGCCAACTTATATCAGGAACCATCAAAGATGTACTCTTTATACCAGACATAGGTATAAACCTAATCTCCATTCCTGTCATCACTGAACTCGGGTACAAAGTCACATTCTCTGGTTCCGACGTAGAAATTGTTCATGGCGAATCTCTCTTCATGGTTGGAAGGCGTGTAGGCCAATCTCTCTATCAACTGGATTTATTGACTCAAGAGAAAGTAAATGAGAAAGCCGCGATCAGCAGTGGCGCTTCGTTCGATGTCTGGCATGAATGCCTAGCTCATGTCAATCATGACACGATAAGAAAGATGATTACATATAACTCCGTCGTTGGACTGAATATAATTGGAGAATCATCTGCTGCACCATGTGACCCCTGTATTATAGGAAAAATGCATCGAATGCCATTTTCAAAAGGAAGAGAAAAAGCAGAAGAAGATGGTGGAATTATCCACTCCGATCTTGTTGAGATGAACGTCCCATCATCCACGGGAAAACGATTTTATTGCATCTTCAAGGATGATTTCTCCGGATTTAAAGCTGCATACACCATGAAACACAAGTCGGAGACACCAGACTAATTCAAAGCATTTGCCGAACAAATGTATACAGATACTCGCAAGAGACCTCGTATCTTTCGGTCAGACGGTGGAGGAGAGTTTAAAAGCAACTCTTTCGAAAACTGGCTGTCATCACAGGGGATCTTGCACCAAACCAGCGCCGCTCATACCCCACAACAAAACGGTGTTGCCGAAAGGGATAATAGAACAACCGTTGAAGCAGTCCGAACAGCACTACATGCAAAGCAGATTCCTCTTCACCTGTAGCCAGCAGCAGTAAAATACACCATCAACACTCAAAACCGCATTCTCCGCGACGGATTCAAATCAAAACCCTATGAGTTTTGGTACGGCAAGAAACCTAATGTATCGCATCTCCGTGCTTTTGGTACTAGAGCATTCGTACATGTCCCCGATGCAGACCGACGCAAACTCGACCCCAAGGCCGTGGAAGGTTTGTTCGTCGGGTACAGTGAAACAGTCAAAGCGTATCTTGTATACGTTGCAAAAGACCGCAAAGTGATCACAAGTCGAGACGTTAAATTCATGGAAGAAGTCACACATGTGACAAACATTGACCAACCACTACTGACTGAACACAAGAAAATTGATCAACACAACAGCACAGAACAATCCTCTCAGCCTCTTCCTCAACCGGAACTACGAAAATCGAAACGAGGACTCATCCCGAAGAAACAATGGCCCTCAGACAGCACAGGAGGTGAAATCCAAATCAAGACTTATCACTCCCAGGCAATGCAAGCTCTTGATCTTCTCTACAAAGAGCCTCAAAGCTACAAAGAAGCCATCGCGTCCCCTCATGCTGAACAATGGAGAAATGGCATGGACAAAGAAATCGCCTCGTTAAAAGAAAACAACACCTGGACGCTGGTACCTGCTCCCCGCAACAGCGCAGTCATTCCATGCAGATGGCAGTACAAAGCAAAAAGAGACAAAGAAGGGAATGTTGTTATTTTTAAGGCTCGCTTTGTAGCGAAAGGCTTTAAACAACAACATGGGATCGACTACACTGAAACGTTTGCACCTGTCGTTAGATACGACTCCCTGCGATCCATCCTAGCGCTAGCAGCTTCACGTGACCTACACCTTCTGCAGATAGACGTCCAAACCGCCTTTTTGTATGGCGAAATCGACCAAGAACTATTCATCCATCAGCCGGAAGGATACGTCACAGAAGATTCTGAAAACTACGTGTGTCGCCTGAACAAAGGCCTTTATGGCCTTAAGCAAGCTTCAAGACTATGGAATAAGAAAATTCATCGATCTCTAGTCAACTTGCTGTTCACTCAAAGTGAAGCAGACCCTTGCGTGTACACTCGCCTGTCAGGAGGTGACATCATGATCCTGGCCATATGGGTCGACGATGGGCTATTCGCCTTCAGTGACAAGTCAGCAGGCCAATCAGTTATCGACCATCTACGAGAAGAATACAAGATGAAGGCAGGTCCGGCAGAACATTTCGTCGGCTTAAACATCAATCGAGACAGACTGAATAAGACGCTCCACCTATCATCGCCTTCATACATCGAAAAAGTACTGGCCAAGTTCAACATGACAGAATGTAATCCGGTCCGCATTCCCGCTGAACCCAGCCTTCGCCTATCCCGGGACATGGAGCCCGCAGATGTTGAGACAACAGCAAAAATGAGAAGTATTCCTTACCGACAAGTCATAGGGAGCCTGATGTACGCTGCCATCACTTTTCGTCCTGACATCACCTACGCGGTGAATCAGTTGGCCAGATTCTGCGAAAATCCAGGCGAGTCTCACTGGAGTGCAGCCAAGAAAGTACTCAAGTATCTAGCATCAACACGCCGATTCGGGCTTCAATTTACTGGTGCAGGTATAGACATCGACACACTCTCTGCCTTCTCAGACGCAGACTACGCCGGAGATACGGATACAAGACGATCCACTTCAGGATTCGTATTCATGTTCAACCAAGGAGCTATTACTTGGTCCAGTCGACGCCAAAACTGCGTGGCATTATCTACAATGGAATCGGAATATATTGCGGCCAGCGACAGTTCAAGAGAAGCCGTTTGGCTACGTCGTTTAACAGCACAAATTGGAGCAGTTCAAAAATCCCCCACTAATCTTTATTGTGACAACAAAAGCGCCATCGCGATAACTCACAATCCAGAACATCATTCACGGTCAAAACACATCGATGTTAAATATCATTTTCTCAGGGATCAACAGTCGAACGGAACAATTAATATCTCTCACGTCTCCTCAGAATCTCAACTAGCCGACATATTATATTCACAAAGCCGCTGAGTGGCAACCGTTTTTGTATCCTTAGATCTCAACTTGGAGTCGTCGAGGGGCCAATCACAGGATCGCGATTCTAAAGTCTTCATTTCACCACAATGCAATTTAAGGAGGTGTGTTGAGACTAAATTGCAACGGTTCAGCAATCTATGGTTGCTGAACCATCCTGCCCAAAAAGGATGCTGTTTAGCTTCACTCCTTCTCTCCCCCTCTGTCACTCTCTTGCCTCAGGAAGTTTCGTTTGAAGTCTGTACTGTCTGTACTAGTTCTCTTTTCGATATTCTTCCAAGTGAAATAAAAGGTATTATGAGTCAAATGTGTTACAATTTAATAAAAACAGAATTCTTTGCGATCGCCGTTACGCAACAATTCCCCGAAGAAAGACAACAACAGACATTTTATCTTTACTCAATCACTTTTTAACATCTAATGCCTCACAAAAAAAGCTAATTTTCAAATGTCATGTCATCGGGTCGTCTCATGATTGAAAAAATGAAATCTCATGTTTGAACTTGCAGTTCAAAACATGAGATTTACTATGACCCTATGAACTGAAGGTATTTAACGTTAAATGGTACTTCAAACTTTCTACATTCCTTTTGCAATAATATTAATGAAACAGGAAAAAACAGACTTACCACGACAGAAAGTTCTGTCAATTTTTTATTTAGTAGGTTGAATAATAGATGAACAATTTCAAAAAATTTAACGAAATTCGGAAAATATTTCCTAAAGTGTAAGACCACTTTCAAATCATTTGTAATAATAGCTCAAAAACTCAATTTAAAAAAAACTCAATTGGTGTAGCACCATTTTTCAACCCAAAAAAACCTAAGAAAAAAATCAGTATTTTTCCACTTCATAATTTTTCAAAAAAGTAAAATAATCAATATCCCAGTGTCTACCGTTTTCAACCCCGACCGTATACACGAACATTCTAAAACGACATAGTTACCTTGGCTTTAAACGAAATAAAAAAAAATAAATATACTGCTGTGCAATTTTTATATTATATAATGCTTGCAAAACTCTTATTTATATTATTTAAACAAAGGAATGTAAAAGTTAAAAAAGCCCTTTGATATCTTGAACTAAGATAATTTCACTTACGTAATCCTGCTGTTTTTGATCTCTTTTTACGTAAAAATGTTGAAAATGGCACGCAAATAGTCAGAGATGGGTGATAATGAATAAGTGAAATCTTCGAAATTCTTCGGCACCATCTTTTTAAATTTTTCCATAAAATTTTGAATGTTAAAAAGAGTTTGAGCCGAAAATTCACAACATTCACATAACACAAAGTTTTCGTGCTTCTAAGTCTTTGACAATTGAAGGTTCTTTCCATTAAAATAAAAATTTCATCTTTGGAAAACTGTAAACTCACCCATAAGGCTGAATTTGACACACAATATAAGATTTTTCTTTCTCCGCTTTACTTTATAGAAGACAATAAGAAAAAGCAAGAAACCTTTGGATCTTTTGAAAGTTTATCCTTTTCAGAAAATCTAAGAAGATTTAGTGAAATAGTAATAAGGATAAAAATGTAAATAAAGGTAATTAGTTTTCATCGTAGAACCTTATTACAAAGAATTCAAGAAAAATGGAACCTAAACATCGAATCAATACTTTTTTTGTACTAAAACACATAAGATATTAAGTTACAAATCTTGAAAATTTAAAACTAAATTTCATTGCCCTTTCCCAGGATTAAATATTTTCGTCCTTCCTCTTTTGGCGGTCCTTTGTCAGAATAGTGCAGTTAGCATATTGGCAAATAAATCAGGAATCCGATAAGCAGTACCGATGTTTCTTCCAAAAATAATTTATAACTTTTTTTAAGTTGCAAAACTTTCAACTTGAGCTGGCTTCACTTTCTTTTTTTAGATTACTAGTCCCAATAATTGTTTCTGCTTTGTTAAAAAAAGATGTGCAGGCGGTATTTTATAAATTCGCTAATTTTTCTGATGAATCAATTTCAAAAAGTTTCGTTGTTTTTTTTCTCAATTTTTAATTTGAAATCGGATTACTTACACAGTCTTTTGAAATTATAGAGTAGATTCTTACTTCCTTCGTCAACAGCAATTGGATTTGGCAAAGTGGTAAGCTTTGGCAACAATGAGAAGTAAGGTTTCCGTTCCGAATTGCCATAAAAAAACTTTTTCTAGCAATTGAATAACGAAATCTAGTGAATCCATTCCAAATCCCATCGTCATACCTACAGCTCCTAAACTCATCAAGCAAAGCTTGTTGATTGTGGATTAAATTTGTTCCCTGGTGATAGTAGACATATTGCTACCTGAAAAATTTTCAAAGCACGGAGCTGAAAAAGAATACTGCAGTATTTGGCGAAATTGTTGTTTTCTGAAGTTTATAACAGACTTGTTTCCAAAAATTATGACAGAATTATTTCGTTTGAAGAGTGCACGAAGCAGTTGAAAAACATTGTCCATTTACAGGTATTCTACTGTAAAAAAAAGCAAAAAGTTAGTTTAAACCGATTTTCGATAGCAATTATCTCGCCGGGAGACAATTTTTCAAATTTAAATATCCCGATTGATTTATAAATTTTCCCTTCGAGGTTTAAGGGATATTTTTATCCAATTGAGAAACAAAGAAATAAGAAATTGTATCCTCTATAATCATACAATTGATATATTTAGCGGAAAATTCTCTAATAAGAAATCAGGTTTTCATACTGTCACCCACATCTTCATATCAAGAATGCTTCCATGATGCCAAAGGTGCACCCTAATTTCCCGTTCCCTTTCAAATGTATTCAAGTAAGAGTACATTATAAAATACATGTTAACGCCGTACAAAATACTTAACCGATAAAAGACTCTTAGCAAGCTTCTTGCGTTATTGACTTCTTTAGCAAAAATGTTCTGCAATTCACAAGATAAAGCCAATGCCAGTAGTATTCATTGTAAAGTAGAAATTGAGAAATAATGGGGATAGAAAAAGAAGAGAATTTCTTAATTTACTTGATTTCTAGGATTTTCCGTTCCTAGGGATTTCTTCTAGTAGTTTTTTGTCCAGCGAAGAATCGTCAAAATGTTTTGCCATAACACTTTACGGTTTTTTCGTTGATTCGAGCCATATACTTAAAAACTGTTTCACGATGCCAAAAAAAACACAATGAAAGATATCAGGTATAGTGCCAGTAATAAGATCGAATTTAGGGACAACAGAAAAAATTGAAATCCTTTTTCTCCATATCTGTGCTTCCTGCCACTATATATTGCCACAACGGCATGAAGTAGTGAGTTTTTTAGTATCTAAATAGAGGGACGGAAATGTGATGGGAAAACCCAGACGTGTCCATCGCCTTTCACAGAGACACCGGGATGTTCATGTTGCGAAATCGCCAGACTCGACCGACGGGAACGAACGTTTCACTAAATTAAATCGACAAATCGGACCGTGTTCGACTTTAATTAGGTTTGTATTTGAGCAAACACGAAAGACGCTCGAAGTCGAGCTACGCCTGGACCGAACTGAGCCTTCCCTCACGCAGGAGGTAGAGGCGACGTTGTCGGACCGCGACGAAAAGTACAACAACCAACATTTACAACACTCGGCCCTTCCTGACAGAAAGATCTGGATCTTAATATGGACGGCCCGGCGCATACAACTCAGTCAGACGGACGAATAAGACGGACAATTAAGACGGACAACAAAATGAATAGAACGAGCAAATGAATAAACAAAATTTTGAAATTCCAAACATGTTATCGACCATTAGATTAAAACGGACGACCAAAAGTAAACGGCACGACAGTTGAAATTAACATAATAAAAGGTCGGCACAACGGGTATTAATAATAAATGAAATTATTGTCATTATTAATTGGTCGAGCCGCTCTGCCCGCTCGAGAGACAAATAGCGTTGGGTGTTTCGGCACAAACTCCTGATTCTCGATGCTGGGCGCGGACGGTTGATTCTCGATGCTGGGCTCGTACAGTTGATTCTCGACGTGCTCGGATTCATTAGACGTGATTCCAATTCGGTCGGTTTCTTCGTCACAGTTCTCATATTCGTCGCTATTCGGACACCATTCCGTCTCGCGTCGCACAGAATATCGCCGGATTTGACTGACGTGTGCATTGAAACGGCGCCAGAGTCGTTTTCTTCGGAAGCACGGCAAATCTTCAACTGCATAGCATGTAGATGATACTTTGCGGTAGACTTGGTATGGCCCAATGAATCGCGGGATGAATTTCTTCGCGGTTTTTTTGGTTTTTCGACGCCGGGCAATGAGGACTAGTTCTCCGATCTGGAAGGTTGGGTCAGCTTTTCGGAAACGATCATAATTCAGCTTGCTCTTTTTCTGGCGGATAATGATCAGTCGGCGAGCAGTTTTTCTCCAACGCGATACTACCTCCACTCTTTCTTCGTGCGTAAAAGGTGTAGATGGCGGCCATGGGAATGCCGACTCCAAGGACATAACGGCCGGTCTACCGAAGACTAGCTCAAATGGAGTGATTTCTGTTGTCGACTGCTTTGACGTGTTGATTGAGAACACGGCTCTCGCGATTCTTTGGTCCCAGTCAGAATGGTCAAAGTTGACGAATGCTGCAAGTGTTGAAGCGATGGAACTATTTATCCTCTCGACCAGACCATTAGTTTCTGGATGCTCTGCCGAAGCCTGTACATGTTTAATGTTCCATTTATCACAAAAAGCGGAAAAAGCAAAGGAGGTGAAGCACGGTCCTTTGTCGGATATTATTCGAGTTGGCGTTCCATGATGTAGGATAAGAGCTTCTTCTAGGAAAGGCAATAAATACTTCGTCGACTCCTGTACTAGCAACGGGGCGGGCTTCTATTCATCTGGAAAGATAGTCGATGCAGACTATGAGGTGTCGATTTCGACGAATAGTAGTCTTGAACGGGCCGAGATGATCTATGCCCAATGTATGGAACATTTCACGGGGCGGCAGAATAGGCCGGAGTTTTCCTACCGGTAATCTGACGCGAGGTTTGAACGTCTGGCAGAAATGACAAGACTTTACGTAACTTTTAACTGTTGATGCAATTCCTTTCCACCAAAATCGTTGACGAATTCGGGCCAGAGTTTTCTCTACTCCCCTATGACTTCCATCTGCTGAGTCGTGACACTCTTCGACGATTTCTCTCCGCATTATGGATGGCACAACTAAGAGAAGCGAGCGCCCACTACCTGGATTTTTCTTGTACAAAACTCCTTTATGGAGAGTAAATTTAGAGTTCCACTGGGTTGATAAATCTTTTTTGAATCCTTGCAACACTAACACTATCTGCCGAATGTCATCATCAGCATGTTGAAGAAGTCCGATTTCTTTTGTATCGTATCCACCCAGTTGAATCGTCGCTACTACACTTTCGGCAGGCTCTGACTTGTCTTCGAAATCCACTGGAGCTCTAGATAATGCGTCAGCTACTACTTTCAACGTTCCGCGAATATGTTGGATATCGATCGAATACTCTTGTAGTGTCAGAATCCACCGCGCGAATTTTCCGTTTACATCTTTTTTCTTGAATAACCAGCAAAGTGCACTGCTGTCTGTTTTCACTAGCACCGGTCGTCCATAAACAAAATGACGTAACTTCCCAAGTGCCCATACCAGAGCCAAACACTCTAGTTCGTTGGCGTGATAGTTTTGCTCGGCATCGGATAACTTGCTGATGAAAGTAATTGGATGGCTTTCGCCATTCTTTTTAAGTAGTAACACAGCACCGATTCCTTTTACACTCACGTCCGTTTGTAGTTCAAGTTGGGATATTCCGTCATCACATATAAGAACTGGTGCCGATACTAACTTATGCTTGAGTTCCTGCATGGCATTGTCATGTACATCTGACCAATCTCTTACGACATCTGCATTTTTCTTCAATAAAGCGTGGAGCGGCTTGGCAGTTTCAGAAAATCCTGGCATAAAAGAACGATAGAACGATGCCATACCTAAGAATGCTCTCAGCTGAGTTACATTCATCGGCCTGGGGAAATTCTCAATGGCCACGATCTTTGCCGGATCAGGGCGGATGCCGTTATTGTCAACCAAGTGTCCTAAATGGACAATCTCCTTTGCACCAAACACACATTTTTTTGCGTTCAGAACTAAACGAGCGTTACCAAGGGCGGACAACACATTATTTAGTCTGCTTTGGTGTTCTTCAAACGTCGACCCGAACACTAGGATATCATCCATATAACACAAACACTCGGTCCATTTTAACCCTTGCAACACTCGATCCATAAGGCGCTGGAAGCTAGGAGGGGACCTGCAAAGTCCGAATGGCAGACGTAAGAATTCATATAGCCCGTCTGGAGTAACGAAGGCGGTTTTCACACGATGCTCTTCGGCCACCTCCATCTGCCAAAATCCGCTCTCGAGATCCAGACTGCTGAAGTATTTTGCGCCACTCAGATGTCCTAAAAAATCTTCGATTCGAGGTAGGGGGTATCCGTCACGTTCAGTAACAGCGTTTAGCCGCCTGTAGTCTATACAGAACCGCATTTCACCATTTTTTTTCTTGACGAGCACGACGGGGGAACTCCATGAGCTATTCGATGTTTGGATGATTCGGTCCGAGAGCATTTTATCTACGTGATCGTTAATAAGTTTCCGCTCTGCCGCCGAGACGTGGTACGGCGCACAGTAAATGGGCTTTTCCGATCCGGTATGAATGAAATGCTTAGCCAGATGGGTATGACCTTTTTTACGGGAAAAACACCGACGATGAACACATAAAAGCTTTCGTAGTTCATCCACTTCAAGGGGGGTGAGCCGAGGATCAATAGTGACGTCATTAAGAGTATCATCTGGTTGTGATGTACCGTCGTGAGGTTGAACCATTCCAACGATCTCCTCCCCGACGTCTCTACTATCTGGTAGAAGGTGAATATCGTTTTCTTCTATTGGCGTCGCCTTTAAAATGGCCCTGGCCGATCTTCGCCCAATAGAGTGCGGATTTGCGTTGATGACAGGTATAGTTAGAATGCCGTCCTCGGCTTCTAACACACAACTCGGCGTAATCCAACCTCTCGTTGTTCCTAATGCTCCAGCCGTAGACACCATCCACAGTTTACAATCACGTTTTGGCACTTTACACTTAAAATAGCCCATACTGTTGGCCATAACTCTTTTAGACGGAACGGGTTCTAGCACATAAGTTGTTTCGCTCAGCGGATCACTCGACGGTGCTGACACTTCCTCTCCTAGGATGGCTCCCATAGTTTTCAGCTCTTCAGTAGCTTGCACGTATTCACTGTCGATGTCCTGCTCGACCGTTGACGATTCTCTTACTGAATTTTGCGTATCAGCGGAACACACCTGTTCGATTTTTTCAACGTTACGATTCTGGCCCACATTCAATTCACTTGGCATGATTACTCTTGCCACGCCTTCCACTCCTTTGATCATAGCATCACTCTTTACGATCCATTCGACTCCCAACAATAATGGATACAACATTCATCTCACTACTGCTACTTTTTTTAGATCAACCACAGTTCCTTTATATCGAATCGTGAGCGAAACCTCTCCAATCACATTGTCCATTTGAGTTCCGTCGATAAAAGCATATTTCGATGGGGGCAGTACAGCAAAACCTGAACGACCCAGCAGCATTCCTTCACTAATGGCACTGTTTTTAGCACCAGAGTCTACCATAGCTTTCAATTCACCAACTCGGAACACTTCTGCATCGATGAACGGACTGCTTATAGAACTCGAAACCGCGGGGACGATCACATTTATTGCCGACCCTGCCCCGTTGGGCCGGCTGACCCGTTTTCCGCGGTCGTCGACGAATTCGGGTAGCGAGGATTCGGTTTTGGACAATCACGTGAAATGTGGCCAAAGTCGCCGCAATTGTAGCATTGCACCTCGTTTCGGGGAGTCGGGTTGCGTTGCTCGAATGATACTTGCCGGATTGCTGGTCTACTCAGGCCGGGCGAAACAGGTCTGACCACCGCACGAGTCAAGATCGCCACTTGGTTGGTCAATGCCTCCATGGCCTGGAATAACGAGTCAGTAGATCGGTTTTTCTCGGGCGTCTTTTCGTCGATTTTCTCGGTCTCTTTTGAAGCATTTGAGTCAGTGATTAATGAATCACTGATACTCTCCAAGCGACGAATCTCGATGAGAAAATCGTTAACTGAGACAGGTGGGTTACCCATCATGACGGACCGCATCTCGGGTCGATGTAATCCGCGGATCAGAAAAGGTATCAATTCAACGTCGGTTAGGGGAACGGAGCGTCGACGACAAAGCTTTACTTTGTCAAGAACATATGCGGATCCAGTTTCGTTCGGCTGTTGTTTCCTTCCTTCCACCAGAGTCTGTCATTGACTCTCTGTTAGCTGCACTTCGAACGCACCGCGCAATCCTTGGATCCAATCATTCCATAGAGGTAGATTGGTGCCGATCTCTTCTTGCCAGGTGAGCGCCTTCCCAAATAGGGTGCTTATGGCTGCTCTTCTTTTTACGTCATCACCCCAATTCTACGCGAGTGCCTTCCGGTTGACTAGCTGTAACCAATCAACCAGGGATTCAGTCACACATCCCGAGAATCTCACTTCCGGATCGAGAACAGCACGAACTGCAGCGACGGGAACAGCAGGGGCAGGAGCCGGAGCAACTACTTGAGCAGGTGCTGGTACAGCTAAAAGTCGGTTTGCGAGAGCAGTCCAAGATCTTGTTGAAGTCGAAATTGTTGCTGCATTTGCTGTTGGTACGCTTGTTGTTGCTGCATCTGCTGCTGCTGGAGCTGGAACTGCTGTTGCTGCTGCTGTTGATTTGCCGCCAACGCAGCCAATGTAGCATTTAGCACGTCCGGATCCATGGCGACAGGCACAATTTCCGCCTCCTCTTCAGCGTCTTGAAAATGTTCCACACCCCTGTTGGTGCAACGTTCTGGGGAACACAAGCAGTTTTCGTCGCACACTAAGCCTTCTCTAACACATATGCACCTTACGCACACACCCACACCACATCGACATCGATGGCGATCCATTTAAGCCAGAATAATTCGCGATTTTTTTCGGATGTCACAGATAAAAGACAATACAAAGTTACTAACCACGCGGTAATTCTTGCAACGATGACGGTAAAATGCGGGAAACCACGTGTTCACCACGCCGTACGATGTGAATAAGGAAACCGCTTGGCGACCACGCTAAACGGAACGTTTTCTCACACAGCAAATTTTCGTGAGGAAACGATACGAACTGTTCGAAATTGAGTTAATAGACGTCCAGAAAGTACGAATTCAAAGTCAAAACACCGTGATAACGCGCGATGGCGTTGATTTAAGCAGAGTCAATAACCGCACACATTGATCGACACAGAATTATTCAGCGGCATCGCGCAGTAAAAAGTGGGAAACCTCGTGTCGACAACGTGGCTGGTGCGATTTTTCGAAACGCCGTTCACTAGTTTTCTCGAAACACAACGTTTCGAGAATTGTTAGTCGATGAAACCCCCACTTTCTGTTCAGCAAAACGATATGATTCACTCGAAAATCATAAATCAAAGGCTCAAACGACGATGCCGTGAAATCAAGCGAGGGAACCACGTGCTCACCACGTTGAAAGGATACTAACGTTCGACGACTTTTACCCAACGTACGATTTTTCTACGAATTTCTTGTAAAACCGACAAGACACTGATTTTTCACCTTAGAAAGATCTCGCCGCTGCCGCCAAATGTTGCGAAATCGCCAGACTCGACCAACGGGAACGAACATTTCACTAAATTAAATTGACAAATCGGACCGTGTTCGACTTTAATTAGGTTTGTATTTGAGCAAACACGAAAGACGCTCGAACTCGAGCTACGCCTGGACCGAACTGAGCCTTCCCTCACGCAGGAGGTAGAGGCGACGTTGTCGGACCGCGACGAAAAGTACAACAACCCACATTTACAACATTCACAATAATGTTATCAATGAGTTCCATTAAACTGCATAACATTCAAAAGCATAGCACGTGCCAGAGTATCATGATGGTTCAGCAACAGAAATAGGAAAAAGAACGCCATATCAGCCATATTTGAAATCCATTCCGAAAAAGTTGAATAGTTTCCTCCACAAAAGGTTTAAAAAATGCATTTTGGAATTTGGAGCAATGCAATTGGTATTTTCAAAATCCATTTGCATTTGGCTTTTCCATCCCAAACCACATGTGTTCAATGTCATGAGTATTGATTTAAGGTGGAATGGCAGCTCATTCATGTAGTACAAAAAGTGGCCATATTGCTTAGGTTGGAAGACTTGAATACTTGAACTCCTTCCGTAGCAGAAATAAACGTACAGTTCTAATTTCCAAGTAAAAACTGTAACAATTTCTTATAATTTTTACACGAAAAAATTTTGTGTCTACAATTATCATCGTTTGACCTTGACTTCCCGTGCTCAATTTAATTCCAAAGTTTTAGATTTTCTTACATATATATGATTAATTAGTAAATCAATTGCTGGACAGCTTTTAGGAAAAAATAGCTCTTTTTTATTAGCCCATTTTCTGATGAGATACAATAGTTACAGGTGTGGGAAGCACGGATATCTTAATCTTCAAATTTATCAAGATATTCTATTTCTACATTGGGTGCAATAAAAAAATATTCTTATTCTGAGTTATCCACAAAGAATTATTTATTTTTAAGATACTTTGAACCGGGGACACAATTTGGAGATATTATATTTTTAACATAACCAATAATAAGTGATAAAGCGTTGTCGTAGTGAGGTTATGTCGAAAAAAGAAGGCAAATCTTAATAATAATAAGATAACAATTCAATAATAACATTCAATAATTGTAAATGATGCATTATTTATAATTCCTTCAATCCTTCCCTACTCTCTATATATTTGGAATTAAATGTGTTATGGACTACGTTCACAGCTTCGGTAAATTGTTGTTCTTCCGTGACTAAGACTTCTTTTTCTTATGATCAAGCATAGAAAGTCTTATGGACACACATTTATCAAAGATTTTGAAACAGAATACGTCACTAGTTAATTACAATAACGGTTAGCAGATTTACGATTTTTTGACCAAATGTATTTGCCACCAAGCCATTTAACTTTGGATTTAGGGATCGTATTTGATCTTATCCTTTTATATATATATATTTGTATATATATGTATGTATATATATATTTGTTTTACTTATCCCTTGACTTTAATCTATTCAAATATGATTCCAGCCTGATGGAGATTGGGGTGCTGGACTCTGAGCACCGGAGGCAGCTGGTCAAGGCGTCGATGCTGCTCAAGACGCCGTTGCATAAGATGAATTCAGTGCTGGCCCGGCCGGAGACGGTCGCCGAATGGCTGCACCTGCTGCGCTTGAATCACTACGGCGAGCAATTCCACAAGAACCACTACGACGACATGGAGCGCGTCGCCCGCATCTAGGAGGTCGAGCTGACGACCGTCGTCGAGATCAGGTTGGTCGGCCACTTCCGACGCATGCTCATCTTCCTGGGCGGCGGCGTGTCACTCCAAAAACAACAACAACAGAAGCGCCCGTCCAAACTCGCCAACGGAGTCAATGTCCCTCATCCGGTCAAAATCAACAATCCAGATGATTTAACATCCATGTCTTCCGATCTGAAACTCATCGTAAGTGTCAAGCGTCTAATAAGGTTATTACAGGAACGATTAGATGATTCAAATTGATTCAACAATTTTTAGTCGTCAAATCTGGCCCTGCTAGAGAACGAAATTAGTCAGAAAATGATTGAAACGATGGGCGAACCGCTGGCGTCTTCTGCTGGCGTCAATGAACCTTGCAACAAGAACAACAGCAGCGGCACACTGGGCAGGAGAAAGTCACGACCGGCTCCTCAACCACCTTCGTCGGTGGCCAGAAATCAGTGATCGGAACGTCACCAATAATTTTTGACGTTGTAAAAAAACGTATAAGTCGCCCGTCACCGGAAAAGCCAACGTCAAACGTAACCGTCAAAAAGTCAAGTCATTGAGAGAAAAATTTCTAAGTCATAAGTCATGACTTAAGTCAAAGAAAACGTCAAATGTATTTACATAGCAGAAAAAATTTCAAAGTCCATACGACATTTTTAATAAAAGTAGCATTTCTAATAAAGCATCACTTAACTTATTTCGTCTTACAGTTAAAATTAGGGAAGCTTGACTAAACAGTCTCAAAAAAATAGCACGAAAATATAGCACGTTGCCATACCGTGATATGTGCTCTGACTTTTACGTTAAAAGTCAAAGTTAAAAATAAAATACGTCTAAAGTCAACGTCAAAACGTAGTTTTTGAAAAACCTTAAGTCAAATGTCAACGTATACGTCAAATTTCTAATTTTCTCGAATTAAGTCACGACTTAAGTAAAAAAAATACTTAAGTCAAGAAATGACGTTCCGATCACTGCCAGAAATCATTCCCATCCGGTAGAACTTCTTCTGAGCGAGTTGGCCATCCATACCCCCACCAAGTTGGTCATCGGCATCGCCAAGACGGTGGCAACCCAGTGGCGACACAAACCCCAAAATCTCCTGCGTCGAGGCGTCTGTTCCGAGGCCCAGGTGGGTAGTCAAATTTCTTAATTAAATTTGGAAACCACCACACATGGTGAATGTTGCGTTCAACTGAATTGGGAATAAAAAAAGTTCAAGCAAAAGGTGTCACTCTTGTTACTTCCTTAACATCATGACAAGTATGAAAAAATCAAGAGGGAATGACGAATAACGACTTAAACGCGTTTATCTTAAACTGGCAAAATTGAAAATAATTTTACTTAGATATTATATTCAGCGGAATAAAAAAAAATGGTTCTACCTTAGTTTACGGTTCCCGGCGGATTTGTAACTCAGGCAGAGATATCCATGTAGAAATCCATCCGTTTGGCATCCAGCAACACGTCGACAATTACCGAGGCCTCTATGGCAGCCTTGAAATTAATCCGGTACATCGGGACGATCGAAGACACAACGGACTGCATGTCGGCGATTCCGGCCGATCTGCAACGTCGATATTGCACGGTCCCCCTTTTGCACTTTTATTTTCTCTCACAGAAACGCAGATTTAAAACATTCGCAACACGATAAAAACGAAATTTAGCCATGTGAAAATTTGACATCTGATCACGACTACAGCACGAATCAAATTTATAATAAATTTTTAAGATCTAAGACCTTGGAAGAAATTGTCAGTCGTTGAAGTAACACTTTTCGGTAAAAAGAAAAGCAACCGGGGTGGCACAAATTTCATTTTATAGCCTACTTGTTGCATAGTCTTCGATAATGGCGATGATACCCTAGATATTTAAAAAAGTTTGCACAACACAATTTGACATTTAGATAAAAATCAAAGTTTAAATAACTTGTTCTTCAACGGCGAGTTGCTTTTTCGGATCGGAATCTCGTCCTTCCATTTTAATCAATTTCCTGTGAACAGAGCTGTATCAAACCTCATACAGATTTGTTTCACAAGTACGCGAAAAAGATCGGTTACAAGAATCTGTAACAGATCTATGTGCTACCTGGGATGTGAAAAAGTGGATGTCAACCCAAAATCATTTGAACTTGCAAAGATTCATATTTTATATTTTTTTATATAATTTAGAACAATAATTTTAACACAAATACTAGAAATATTTTTCATTTTTGCTTCGTAAATCTAAAAACGTGCCATAATGCGTCGCTTAAGGTACCTTTTAATTTGCCGCCTACTCTAGTACTAGGCCATGATTTGCGGACCACATGACAATTGGCAGTAACCAAGCAGTAACAGACTAAATTTTCTACAATCTCTATCTAGCGGTAAAATGTTCAACAGTATGCGTAGCAGATAGCACGCACAGTCGCACACGTAAATAAAAAAGAAAAGATATAATGCAATTTTTTTCAAATCTTTTTTTAATAAATTGAAAATGCTTTAACTTCTAATTTCATTTACATGTCATCATTTTGGATATACTGCAGATCCGACCCCTCAACTTAACTAGCTTTTTAATTAGTCAATAACTAGCTTTGCCAACTAATCAATTACTTTACTTTTTCAACTAATCAATTACTTAACTTTTTTAAACTAATCGATAATTATCAGTAGAGTTACTACTCCCTCTTTTTACTAATAAACTATTTACTAGTTTATTGTCAACTAATGAGGCACTTCCGCGGCCTGGAGAGGAGTGCTGGAGATCCTCGGCTAAAGAGCGGAGCCCGCACTGCAAAGGCAGCGTTGCCAAGTTAGAATATATGTTTTTTTCGGTTTTTTATATATTTATCCGGCAATACTGGAAATTTTGTGTGCTCTAACGTCAGTTAGCGCTTTCCAAGTGGAGAGAGTAGGACCTCATTTCTCTCAAAAATTATTACTTTTCTTTCTGTACAATGCAATAGTCTAACTGTTCACTTTACTAGTTTGCGCTTTGGCTTTACTAGTTCACGCTTTACTAGTTTAGGCTTTACTTGTTTACACTTTAATAGTTTGATAAATTTATTAGTAAAACAAGTTAGCTAGCAAAGTTGTAAGTAAATTTATTAGTATAGTCGAGGGGTCAGATCTAAAGTTTAACATCATTTTTATTGGGTGGTGGTGGAGCATTTAGTTCCAGTTTAAGCGACTGCAACCCATCCTGCAATCCTCGAATTCCAATTGGTCTCTGCTGCAGTTGCCTTGGTTGTTGCGCTTTGGCGATGTGATCGAGCATTTGCTTCATTTGCCATACAAAGTGGCGGCTGATGCGGTGATTGCGGAGAGGCTGTTCATGTGGTAGCAGTACGCCTTTGGTGAGGTCTTGACGGAGGCGGCGGAGGAAGCGATTGAGGCGGAGGAGGGCCATCAGCTTGTTGAACCTCGCCAAGGATTGCATTGTTGTCCTATGGGCCATCCTCTGCTGGACCGTCAAAATTTGCATTGTTGTCTTGTGGGCCATCCTCTGCTGGACCGTTTTGGAGTCAAGGCGGCACACCGGCATCTTGTGGTCTTTGAGGTTGACGGCGACGGTGACTGCGACGGTTACGGGGAATTTCAAGTCAGAGTCTGGAGCTAGATAAAAATACAGTTTAACATTAGAAAAATTTAAAAAATAGGACACTGGACTGAAAACACTTACCAGGGAAGATAACAGGGGGAGATGTACGGTGGAGTTAGTTGGGTTGTTGTGTTCCCTATAGGATATTGAGATAACATCGGAGTTTTACATTCGGATTTGCTATAGAGGTAAACAATTAAAGGGGGAGGAGGATTAAGGAATTGGGTAAGTCTATATAATTAATTAATTGCTCGAGGTCGCTAACTACATAGTACATAGTCTAAAATCCTGTCCACCGCAGCCACCATCTGCGACTCTGTTTATGAGAGTTTCGATAACTTTTTCAATAGCAGCCTCATTAGCGTTTGATGACATTATTTAACTAAACGTGAACAAAATTGGAGCGAGAAAAAAAAACAGACGTGACCTATTTCGTCGAATAATTTGACAATGACGGATTCTCGCTCAAATCTTCCTCGTGCTGTGTTTCAATTTTTAAATAATTGCTTTACGGCATTTTTTGTCTTTGTTTTTTAGCTTTTTTTTGCGCAAAGCATCTTTTTCCGGCTGAATTTTCGGCTACACCAGAGAGCTGATCCAGAAGCGGACTGATATCAGGCTGGGGCCGTTAAATCTGTGGAGTCCGTTTTTGCCGAGTAGATGGAGCCTTAGAGTGGGTATTCTTGCACTCAACTGCTAAGGCTACGAAGACTCAACCGCCCTTAAACGTCTTGTTTCGTTGTTTATATTGTCAATTTAATTAAACTAGCTTTCATTCAACTGAAAAACACCCCTCCATTAATTGTTTAAATCTTGATTTGAGGTAATGGTGTAATTACAATTTTTCCAGAATGCAAAAGCTGTAACAGCATCAGGATGCGATTCCAGCAAATTACGGACATGGAAGCTTTTGTCGTCAAATCAGCTTCCTGATTAAGCTTTTGTGACTCGTCTACTTCTCCCTTTGCTCTTCGACATCAAATGAAGATGTTGATGTAGATCTTCTACAACATGCACAATTACAGAGCAATCGCTCTCTGAATGGTTCTCTTGGCTTCGGACAGCCACAGAGCACCCGAGACACCTGTTTGAAAATTGACCATCCATAGAGGTTGGCAAGGACGAAGACTGAAACTTTCAAAATTGTTTCAATTATGTGGTCAGGATGTTTCACTACAAAGTCTAAAACCCTTTCCACCACTTTATCTGATTTCGACATTTTCCATTTCATCTTTAGATATGATACCTCGACATTCCTCTGCCTTTAAAATTATGAAATAGTAAAATAAAAACAAGATGTAACTTATTAGGATGATGGACAATTTTTTTACCAATTTTGTTTTATTGAAGGCACTTTCCAAAAATAATTCTGCCTTTTCAAACTGGGAAACCATACTTGTTGGGAACATGTCTTCTGGTATACGGAATTTTTCTTGCTCCATATTGTTTTCTGAGAGGTAATGTACAATGTACAGAAATGCCCTTAGAAGACCGGCGACCTCTTTGAATTGAACTCTCACGACATCAACATTTGGTAACAGAAGGGAAAAAATATATACACAAGTACGCAATAAGATTTCTAAAAGATTGTACATCAGCGGCTTCTCATAATTTCCTCAGTTAGGAAACGGCAACCAATAATATCAACAAACACAGGGGAAGCAGAGGATGATAACACAAGTAAACAATCGGGTGGAATGTCGTTATCATCATATTCATGGCTGTAGAGGTGCAATTTCTCAATTTTCTTTCTGCTTTATTTTATTTAAAGTATTTTTCGCGTGCCTAATTGAAATGGGAATGTGATATTGTTTACACCGAGAGTATGGACATTTGTGCATCATTCAATTATGCCGGAGATATCGACGTTAAGCAAGAATAATCCTTCGAGAGACAGTTTCGTTATATCCCTTCCAAATATTCCCAGCTCCTTCCTTCAGTTACTTTGATTCTCGGTCAAAATCGGATTATAAAAACTCTGGGTGTTACAAACTGAGGAGATCAACGTCTTTAAAATTCCTTCCAACTACAATCAGAAGTAAACCTTTGTAACATTAGGATATAAAAGCAAAGATTGCTTTAGACTTCCGCTTTTGTAGACTGTTTTTTCAACCAAGACATGCAGCGTTGACAAAGAATATTTGAGAAATTACAATTTTCGATCTAACGCTTTCTGAGCAATTTCAGCAAACCCTTCCAGAAGTGATTCGTGAAACTACGTTCAATTTGGATAAATTATCCAGAACCAGTTGAATTCCTTTACTGTTACTTGAAATACAGACAGGTACAAAACGCGGATGGATTTGCAACGCCGATCGCGCACAGTTCTTGAATCCCATCATTTCTTCTTAAATAAAAAAAAAACGTTTATTAAAAATTAATCTTATTTATGATCAGAAGTGTGTGATTTATATTTTTATTGCCTCAGGTCTGCACAGTGCGTGACAAGAATCTTCATGAAATCAATTTCAGATACAGATGAAGAAATGTCCAAAACTTGCAGTTCTGAAAATTTATGAATGAAATTCAAAATTTTGGGTAATTATACAATAACCCAGCCACAAAATTTCCAGGTGCAATAATGTTAATTATAAACCAGAAGATAATATTTAAGTAAGGTTTTATTTGGAATTTATATGGGGAAAAGTGGGTAATTTTTTTCCTGATAATAAGGTTTACCAATTCCTCCAACAAAACGATAAAGAAATTTTTAACTTATTGCATATCTACGAATATTTACGAATTGTCGCAATAAAAAATAACGAACTAGGTCGATCTGAGAGGTGGCAAGCACACCCTAATAACACGCTCATACACTTTATGTAAAATGTAGGTAAATATGGGATGAATAATCCAGGTCGGAATTTTTTTGGGGGGACGGTAGTATAGCGTAGGTATATATTTATTCGGATCTAGGATGGAATAAAATAAAGAATATTCATCGTAGATTCACCAGCGTATATTCATTAATTTACTGATTGTACGTGAAAGTAATGTACCCAGGGGTATGACTTTGTTGTGATACCATTTGTTACATAGGCAGAATGTACATAACAGTAGGCCTATAACCAAATTAGGTACACTGTGGACGTAACTGCTAAAAAATATTTCAATTTCCATTTCTACCAAACATTTGGCTCATTATTTAAGGAACAGTTGGCCAAGTGGTGAAAGATCTGAGCTGCATAATTGAAGGTCAGTAGTCTGATCCTGGGGTGGAACTTTGATCTTTATCTTTATTAAAATCCTATACAGATATGGATGCAATTTAAAGATACTGTGTATTAGCAAACAGGTGTAGCCAAGGGACATACAGATGGTACGTGCGGGGAAGGGGAAATTAGGAAAAACATGAAGCATTCCAAGGATATGCTGTTTGTATCCCCCTTATCCTTGGGAGTACACTACAGTCATATCCAAGTTACATCCCTGTGCTAGTAGGGCACATTTGACATGTTTGAAGAACTTCTGTAAAAAATGTCAAGTTCTCAAGTAATAAGATTTCGTAGAAAAGGGTGATCAGAATTTTGAAAGCCATTCCTCTGGTCTGACTTTTTCAGTTTTCCTATTGGAGGCCAAAAATAGTGGAAGGGTTTATTTTTGACCTTGTCCACATCTGTCATCTGCCATCTGTTTCTACGTATTACAAAGGGTATCAGCAGCATGACCTTATTACAATATAATGTGGCTGATTGCAATTGAATTGAATCGAAGTTTGCCTACAATTTCTCGAAGTTTAACTCAAAATCATTTTAAAAAAAAAAGTCTACAAAAATGGAACTAAAAAGTATTTCATGGTATGTAAAATAGTAAATTGCATGCCAATCTTACACTTGGAAAATGATGTCGAATATTAGACATCATTATGATAAGTTACTTCGTGAATCTCAAATAGATACCTAGGTAGCACACAGACTCTGTTTCAGGTCTGTTACAGATCTGTTTTTGAGAGTCTGTAAATTGCTTAGAGTGAAACAATTTTACAGATTGTCGTCATACAGGTCTGTGACAGACCTGACTTACAAAATCTGTAAAACAGGTTTTTTACATATCGTGTACCACAGTCTTTCTACTACACACTAATTTACGTATTCATCCCTGAGATCCGTTGTTTCAATAATTCAACTCACAATTTACATAAAAAATGTGTATTTAACACGCATCTCAATTTTTATACCACTTACATTTGATTATTTTGATTATATACACAAACTTCTTTCTGAGTTTTTAGTTATACCTTTTTGAGGTATAATAGTAATAAAAATTATTGTCGAGATGCAGTAAGGTTAGCTTCTCCTGTCCAACCCTCGTAGAACAGGGCCAGATTTTCCACATTTGTAGCTAAAAAGATTATTTTCATTCAAGGCAAGAAATTTTAAAGTTATTCCCAGTCAAAACGCACAACTTGTTTCCTGATACTTCTTTAACAATGATTCTGGGGATTGCTCAAATGCTGATCTTATTAACTTTTGCCTATCTGCTAAAAGCTGAAGTTCTATAAGGCGGTTTGTAAATGAAGCACTGTTGTAATATCCGTTTTGAACGCCGTTTAAGTCTACTGTTGCCAACTTATCAATTAATCCAAACCATGTTACTTAAGCTATGCAGACGGCAAATGGTATGATTGCTGGTGCTGGGATGAAAGGAATACAGCAGTTTATTTGACTACTCACATGAGAATACTACAGAACCCACGACCCCAGTTCTGAGAATTAAGAGCTAGCAATTTGCAACAAAGTCCAATCATCAACTAACATCTTTCTGCACTGCACTGTGAGAAATGTCACATGTTACTCAAGTAAATTATTTGTGATTTGAAGATTTATGGTGTGAATTTCAATTATTTAAAAATCAGGATATTGATAATAACAAAAAACGTTTTGAATTTCAACTAAAAGCTGACACTGCTCTACCTTTCCAGGGACCACTTTTCTTATTTTTGCCTTCATGAAAGTTTAGAATTTTGTTTCTTTTACAGTGAATACAAGGCAAAGTAATTTGTGGAACCAAGTTCTAAACTAAGCCAGGAAAACGAAAGATTACAAATGAGAAAGAAATGCCAATTTAGGGTCTACATAGTTACAGCTATCATGGCTAATGGAGATTCTGATTCAAGCATGTCTGCTTCAAACATGGCTCCTACAGATGAGATGTAAAGGAAAACATGGAACATCAACCACCACATCGAAGTTCAAAAGCAAAGTATTTCGGTAGCAGCTGCATATATTTAAATCTATTTTTGAAACATGGTGGTTTATGTTTACCACAGACCACAAAATGGCTAGGCTTATTAGCAAAACATGAATAAAAAGAATATTGCCATCCATACTATATTGCGAAACTGGGCAAAAGTCCTATAATAATAAGAGTACTGGGACTTCTTGGACGACTCAGTAGCTGGTCCTATAGGACCTGCTAGCTTCATCAGCTCCACGTTTTGATCAATCTGCTGCTCCAGCCAATCCGCAAAAGGTGAGTTAGCTTTTTCGATTTAATATACATATTTCAGGAAGTTACTAAATTCCTTTTTTAATGACAGGTTCGTTCAGTGAATTGACTAGTTTTATCTACTTCTCGTTTTGGACAATCTGCTGCCGGGAAAAATCTCCAATTTTCATCAGCCTCGAGTTTGATGGTGAATGTGATGTCACAGTGGAGGAGATTTTGTCCATTCCAACTGTTGATGTGGGAAATGTCTCGACCTTGTCCATAACTAATTCTGAAGTTAGGATTATTGTGTAAATAGGTATCCATCTACACTTTTAAATTTCTTTTTCTTCGAATAGATGGAGATAAATTTCCTTGAAATAATGATGGCGTCTGAAAAAGGAAAGATTATCGTCCAACAATTCATGGAAAACGACAAGTCATTCATCACTGTTCCCGATCGCAAAAAAATTGTTAAAATTGCTTGCAGTTGGATCCAACAAAAGATCGAATTATATCCGAGTAATGAACAGAAGAGTGACATGGCAGCTGCCATTGTAAAGTCGTTCTCATGTTTAGGGATCAGGGAGAGTGGGAGTGTAAAACATGACAATTACTGTGACCCTAAAGCGGGAGGGTTTTTGGAGACTCGTTTAAAAACTTTAAGAAGAAATTTGCCTGCCGAACAACGAAAGCGAAAAGCAAGTGGCACCCCAAATTCAGCTCTTAAAGTGAAGAAAACGTTTGTGAACCAACCAACAAAGAAATGCTAAAATTCAAGGTATAAAGGGTTATTTTTTATTATTTGTTTCTTAGATGCCTATTATTATATAATACTAAGGCTTTTTTCTCATAATAGGTGAGGCTTATGCAGACTTTGTCACCCACAAACATTAACCGGCATCAAATTAGGGAACTGTTCGAAGAGACTTATACCTTTAGACAAAAACAGCAAAAGCTCCAACTCTCAACCCCAACTCAACTGTTTGTCGAGTATACGAGAATGTTGGACACCGATAATGGAGTGTTGGTATGCTTTAAACCCAATTTTTTCTATTAAACACTTCTATACTAAATATATGTGTTTAGATATTGGACGATTTTCGGAGAGAGTATCCGCAAGCCAAATATCTATATTCCAACTTCACGGAAAAATACCTTGCTAGGGTAAATCAATTGAAGGAATTTGACAACGAAAGTAAGACGCAGTGCAATGACGGTAATATTTTAATTTGTCTTATAGCATGCGATATTTACTCATTGTGTGTCTTTTATTATATAGAATTCCTGGCTTCAATTCTTAACGTAATGAAATTGCTTTCGGAGATCCGGAGAGTGAAGTGCCGTTCAGTCCAGGCAAAATTGAATCTACTTATACAGTTCGTTGAATAAAACACCGAAATAGAAGAATATGTTAACCAACGGACCGAGGCGGAAAAGGCGGCCAACAAACAGCCGTTTCTTCTCTGCACCGGTTCACTTGCACAACCACTGAATTTAGTTTTGTTTTTAACGTTCTTTTTTTGTGTTTCAGCTACACTCTCCTCCGTACATAAAGCCCCTTTTTCATGTTTTTAAACAGAGTTTGGTCCAAATAGCATCTATGTCGGCTTCTACGGCTGACTTTGTATCCCGTCTCGAGTACATCCAGCCTCTTTGAATATGGTTTTACTTATCCCTTGACTTTAGTCTATTCAAATATGAAGTTTTTTCATCGTTAAATTTTAAAACGTTAGTACGTCTCAACTCTGAAGTCAATACATTTGAATTTCTCATCTTTATTGTTTTGTATATACTTCTTAAGATTAGTAAAGAAGAGAGCAAGCGTGTGAAGGGGTATAAATAAAAAATAAGGTATTCTATATAGGTAAAAGGGCTAGATCCGCTAGTAGTGCTCGCAACGTACGGCCATATAAGGCTATATTAGTGCTCGCAACGTACGGCTATAAGTAGACACTCTACTATGACAGATAGTTGTGCCCCCTTCTTTCTACGGAGCGTTTCTCAACTTATAAGTTGCACTTTCCATTTCGCATTTTATAAGAAGCACTAAGTAGCACTCATTTGATTGAGAGTGTATTCAGGAAAGTTGAATTTGATGGCAACCTCAGCATTCGACATTCACCATTCTAGAAAAATTCCACATAACTTATGTGGAATTTTCTTAATTGCCAGCCAATACCGATTACATATTCAATGTTTATTCAATTCGCGCCTCACGCTTCAGCATGCTTACAGCCATGCGTTACACTTTCGATTCAACGTTTTTTTGCAGTTGCAGACAAGATTGAAAGTTTTGAATCCCCATCAATAGATAACGTCATTCACGGTTTTTATTCGTTTTTATTTTTGTGTGTGTTCTAGTGGTAAATAAATAGCAAGCAAAAAAATGTCTAACGTTATTGTTGGTAATAATTAGTTAGTCAACATATAAATCAAAATTTAAAAAGGTATCTGTAAATCTCAGCTCAGAGTCCTGATTTGTCGTTGGAAACCTTTCACGTTCCAAAGATATTGCGCGCATGTTTATTTAGCAAAAGAAGTAAACTTTCAACCCTCACGTCTTGTTCACAATAATTCCACCAGTTCTGTCAAAGCAAGAAAAAAGAATTTTTTTATTTCGACGCAAAAAAGGACATCCAGTTATCATTGTTTTCTCTTGAGTTACGATAGCCAACCTATTCTATGGCAGAAATTTTTTTTTACACATGGTGGAGGTAATGTTAAATCTGGATCGGAAATAAAAACAAGTTAAGCAAATAAGGTGTCGCTGTTGTTACTTATTGGTTACCAAATATCACTTAAACTTTCAAAACGCAAACAGACGAACACTGCCAATTAGACCCTAAAACATTACTGTGAATCGAAGTTAGCCAAGTAAAAGAAACGAATCGGCGATCTAGAAAACGCCATTCCACCAGATCATTTTTTGAACCATATTCGATTTCCCTACACCAGTAATTGGTTATCAAAATCGAGCAAAAGATAAATGTTTTAAAACTTCAAATGACCTTAATTAGTGTGTATCCACCTGTATCTATATAGGTTATGACAGAGCTTATATGACATAACTCAAAAAGTTCTACATTCTATCTATAGAAGCATTAGTATAAGAAGACAAAATTGCATTAGAAAATCTAAATATTGAAAGCCTGAAAAAAATCAAGAGTCTCGCTAATTAGAACGTTTGATCAAACCCCAAAAATGTCTGTACTTATTTCTTTTCACCATTTCAGGAATAGAAAAATGTCATTGGATCTAGATGATAGCACAAAAGAAGAAGGTAAAACTATGACATTCTCAAGAAAACTTTGTTTGGAGAAGTGGCCAGCGAAACTGAACAGGGACAACGCGCTATATGTTGAGTCATTTACAACAGAGTCTTGGGTCAGATTATGCTTGGGCCATAAAACTTACAGGTACGACGAGAAAGAAGGCAACGGTATTACGGGAGTCCGCTTGAAAAAGGGAAAGTTTGGATGTTGGAATGCAGCTACCTTACTTATGAATGAAAATCTCTTTCAATCTGTCAAAATTGATTTTGTCTATTCTTTTTTGGTTTGTTAGGAGAGAAGAGACAGCAGCTGGAAGAGTCACTAAAAACGGATTGGGGGAAAAATTAATGGCTCAAATTGACAAGTGGCTTAGAGATGTTTACTTGTACCAAGGGGGGGGGGGGACCCAAGAACAATCCAATTTGCAAATGTGATCACTACAACAATCCTGATAAGGAAGCCAGACCAGACTGAATGGACCGAGTCAATTTCGTCATAAAAATCGGAAATCATCATTATTATAATCGATGTGGCGACCAAGTCAGGGATTTTTATGAAACTTTAACCTTAAGTAGATGTAGTGCTAGCAATTTCATTGCCAAAATTATGCTTTTTTATGAAAAGTACTTTTACTTAAAAACTAGCTGAAATTGTAAGGCTAATTTATAGAAACAAATTTCATTTAATTTAAATTTCTGCTATATTACATAATTTTAAGTGGCTAAAGGGCTCTTTATTGAAACGTCAATTGTCAAAAACCTCCCTAGAATATTTGTTTCCTGATTACACGAAAAGATAGCTAAGATATGCACCTTTTAATTATATAAAGTTTGCCTAGGTTTTATTGTCTAAAAGAAATATGTAGCTTTCAAAAATGCATCTGTTTTAGATATCTTCCAGACTTTTCCCCACCATTTTCTTGCCAAGAGCATAAAAGGGAGTAAGAGAAAACAGTGACCGCCAAGGGCATAAAAGGGGGGGGGGGTAACGAAGAAGGGTAAAAGAAAATGGCGAGGAAAAGGGTTCCTTACCCCCAAATTTGGCCTATAAACCAAAACCAGTTATATGTAAAGGTGGCTATTTGAAAAAAATCACCGTTCGGATATTTTTGAAGTATATTGTAAATAAAACAGCTTTCAATATTAAGATAAAAAAAAGGTAAAATCCAAAAACTTTAATTTCGAACCAGCTACATGTGACGAGGTTTCCGAATCATTGATGAGCAGCTTCGAGAAAAATAGTGATGCCAAAAAAAGCCTTTCTTCCCAATTATGTCATTTATCTTTAAGAGAAGTCAATTCACTAAATAAAGGAAATAAGAAGTTGGGTAAAGACATTTTTAATCCCAATTTCTGCATGTCTGCACCCACTTAAACTGAAAAGTACTCATTTCATTCTGGATTTCCTAGTTCGAGAGACCGAACTTTTCCCTCCTCTGAAGCTCTCATCGGTAGCAAATTGAGGAGCAGCAATCGATTTCCTGTTCTTGTTGCCAGTGAATATTCCCGTACGAAACTTTTAGCTAGTACTAGAATATAGCTAAGAAGTTAGGGGTATATAGCTAGGAAATTTCAGGTCAAAAATTTTAAATTCCACATTGGGAATTTTAGAGTAGTTTTAGCTTTGAATTTGCTAGCTAGATTTCTTAGATTGAAGGTAGCTTGAAATTTTCTCGCTACCATCCCAATTGATGAAAAGAGAATTTTTCCGCGCATTCCCATTGTTAACAGGGTCACCCATCCATTTACTACCGTAGAATTCTTTGCTGCACTAAGTTACCTATTATCGCTGGTTGTCCTGATCTGGCATCTATTGATAAATTTATACAATAAAATTATTTGATGGTACTATATTTGTGTCTATAATTCTTCACATAGACTTCTAATTAAAAAACTAATGAGAAGCTTGTATAAAGATAAACCATTTTTAATGTAAACAAATATTTTCAAAATTTCAGCTATTGCCCATACACATATAGAATTATACTATGCTTTTTTTCATAAAAAAATCTGTATGCATATATTTTGTGTCTAGGACCACCCCACATGTCGCTTTTTTAACCTATTATTTTTTTAATCACGATTTATTCCGATCACATTAAGCGAAATAACCCTAGATTAAAAATTCAATACTAGAATTAGCTGAAAAAGTTAGGAAATATATTAGGGGGGAAAATTTCTAGCTGATTTTAAGGTTAATTATTTCAAGCAAGATCAGAAAACGCCCTAGCTTGGAAAATAAAAGCTGAAATATGCTAAAAAAAGTGGAGTGAAACCCTAGATTAAAATTTCCATATTGGAATTAGCTTACAGTTAGGAAATATATTTAGGGGGGAAAATTCTAGCTGGTTTTAAGGTTTATTTTTTCAAGCAAGATAAGAAAACGACCTAGCTTGGAAAATAAAAGCTGATATCTGCTAAAAAAAGGGGAATTATTTTGAGATGACAAATTTCGAGGTATTTGCAGCATGATAAAAGGTTTGATTTTTTAGACTAGCACCGCGTGAGCTGTTATTAGCGGTTATTAGCTAACAGTAAAATTTTAAGCTAAAAGTTTCGTACGGGTTATTTGATTGTCTTACAAACTATAATAAGAATGTTTCTTTTACATTATAATTCCTGTTCGGCTGTTCATTTGTCTTTGCCTTAAAATTCTCCCTATCTTGTTAGAAAATTCTAGTCTGTTATTTAAAACTAAAATGAAAGGAGGCAAATTAAAGCTTCCTTTTTAATGACACAATTTCAACTGACCTCTTCCTTAAATCCACGGAGGGTGGAGCTGGTCTGGAGTAATTGATTGCGTAGCTACTTTTCCCATTGCTGAAACAGAAAATTGTTGATTTTTTTGCCACGGTTGTTATAATTGTTCTGCATTTAGGCTACTTGAACAATAAAACGAAATAAAGATGGTTATTTCATTATTTATAGGCTACAACAAAATATGCCGAGAACATTTGATACCTGTCGTCTGCTCAGGCTATAATTGTATTAACGATTTAAATAATTAAAGTGTGAAAAGCTTTAATTCCATTACCTAACCAAACAAATGTAAACAATTGATAATACATTTGTTTTTACAAGAAACGTAGTTATTTCGAAATAACGAATATCAAATTCAACTAATCCAAACATGTATGAATTATGAAATATCACAAAATATAACTTGGCGAAACCTTTGTTTTGAGGCAGAAAGAATCACAGGTAATTTTTTTATTACAGAAAAAAAGCGGTCGATTTTTGGCATAAGTGGTAAATCGATATAAAATTTTTGCAACAAAAACTACGAAAACCGGGTGGTTTGATATCCGAGCACTTGATCTCATCGCCATCTACCTTCAATTTTGTCCATACGCAAAACCCTATTGAGTAAAAGTAACATCAAGTAACATCAAGTTATTCAATGTGCCGTGGGTGGCGCTGAAACATGGCAGAGCCATTTCGGTTCTATAGTCGTAATGGTTCTATGATCGGGCGGTTCTTTAAGTGGACCAACACTGTAGTATTTTTAGTTACAATGACTAGTTTTGGACTTTATGTTAAGCAACAAAAAACTAAAGACTATCAGGTAGTCTGGCGTACCCTGGCAATCGTGCAATATGCTTTCGGACATTTTTCTCGGTGATACAAGACAAAGGACTTACACGGTGAAAAAATCACCCAAGATTTTGTGAAGATCTTGGTCTGGATATTTCAAATAAGCACCTTTGAAACACTGAAAGGCTGTTTTCCCTTTAGCATCCACCTGGTCAACATGAAAAGTTCCGTTGACGGTTGTATTCACGGCCTTCGTGAAGGCTATGGCTCTTTCCGGGTAATGTAACGTGTACTTTCCGGGTAACGTTAACCACCCTTGAATTAATCTTGAGGGACATTTCTTTTTTCATCAGTTGATGAAGAATGCTTCCTTGGAATGAATCGATGGATTGCCTTATAGTCTATTTCCAAGGCTGTTGTGACGCATAACTTCAGCATTAAACTAGGTTTTCGTTCACTTTTCGCATCATAGTTGGTAAAAAATAGTTCTTTGAAGTGACTGAATGAGTTTTAATGCTGAAATCCCTAAATCTGCTACGATCCATTGACGTGAATCTCAAGTCTTCATCGTAAGGCCAGGTAGATGAGGATAATGCCATCTTGTTGACCGGGAAATATCCTTCGTACATGTTCAAGAGCAACTCGAAAGAAAATTCGAGGCATAGCATAAGACTTGGAAAACTCAATTCGTTCAAATTTTATCTTGAAGAAACTCAGTTAAGAAAATCACGCAAGAGTTAAGTGCCTCCCACTTCTTGGTCGGCAGCGTTTTTTTTTCAATGGGAAAATTAAGGCACGGAAATTTTGATACAAATTTAAGATGATTTTCAATCCAATATATCTCTCTATGCGAGATTCTTTAAATGAGCATCCGATTTCAGCATGAGCATTAGGGGAGAGTTGTACTAGTTGACGCGATTTTTTGTTTTTTGGCCACCTTACTTTTAAAAATAAACTTTCGAAACTCCCGATTATCTTAACAGAAAGAGGGGAGAATGAGCTATATGTCTCGTATTTTTAATTTACAGAAACTCCCCTTTATTATTAGGCCAAAAAGTCAATTTGAAAACATAAAAATTAAAAGACGAGATGCCCCGTTGAAGGGGCACTTCGCTCCATGTATGGGGGCATAAAAGCCCATGTTATTCTTACGGACTAACAGTTCAAGGGACGGTAACATCAGTTCAACGTATAAATAACTAAAGAATGTTACGATTCAAAAGTATATTCTTGGTGGAAATGTTAACGATACATGTCTAATTTAAAAATCACAAACAAAAATGGCCACTCATTAACACAACTAAGAGCAATCAAAACATAAAAACCGCTTACTTTTGGTCACACAGTTTTCTTGGGCTCATAACATACATTTGACACATTGCACCCATTTTTCACCGGGCCTGCTTTCAGAGAAACTATCTTGACACATAATACAGAACGCTTCAGTTAATCCATTTTGAGCAATGGAAGAGGGTCTGGGTAAATTTTGCACTGGAATAGTTGGGTTTTTGTTTTCTTGGTTTGCTCTTCTTGACTTTCTGGCAGTTTTTTTCACTGGTGTTGGATTTAACTTTTTTCTGACTTTGGCAAGTTTGTTTTTCTTAGCATCAGTCATCAGTCATCGGCATCTTGTAGTCATTTAAGTCCATATGCATTTGCATGGATAACGCTTTAAGAAGTGAGATTACAGTGGAATTTCTTCGTTCGTAGTCGTTTACATGGGTTTCTAAAACACTGGACAGTTTTCTTCTCTGGATCATTGTTTTACCAACTTCCTCCATCTATTTCACAATGAGAGATATCAGGCTGAACACTTCTTCAAGGCGTCTTGCTTTCGTCTCCTCGTTGGTCAATAGGTCGTTTAGCTTCACCAGGTAAGCGCAGGCAAAATTAAGCAATATCAGCAGGTTATCAAAGTTCAGTACTGACTCCGGTTCGTACAGTGAGAGTTGAATCCATTTCTGATCTTCGAGTACTTTTTTCAATTCGAAAATGATTAAATTTAGGACATTTTACGAATTCTCTGGATTTACGACAAGTTGTTCCAAGAAGGAAGATGTTCAAAGGAGCTCAATGAAAACTATAGAGCTGAGATAAAACCGCGCGAAGAATCTAGTCGGGGCTGCATGATGGTAAATTCACACAATCCATAGACGATAAATCTATTCGGGCACGATCCAAGCTTCTACAATATCCTTTTACACATGATAAATGCTTGTGTTTTTAGAATTGTCTGGCTTTTTTCCAATAATAAATCAAGATCTTGAAGGCTTTGGACTTCACACTGACTCTTGAATAAAAGCTTTTGTGCTTCCGACTGAGGGTTAATTAAAATCGGAACAATCTTTCCGTTCGGAGGGAAGCGAATTTTTGCAGCTTTTTCAAACATCTTAGTCCATAATTGAAGGTGCCAGGATTCCCAAACATTATGCTTGCAGATCCGACGAGATAGAATACATCAGCAATTTGACTTTGATTACTGCTAGCTGGTAGGATAAAACCTTCATCGGCTGTCTGTTCCTCGTCTTTCTCCAAAAGGAGTTGATAGTAGTTGACGAGACATTTAACCATTTCAAGCTGGTCTGTGACGATAGCAGCAAACAAAGCTGGTATTTCTTGATACGTAGTCCCATTGCTTAGTGTAATATTTCAAATGTTTGTCACGTCAGTTTTTTCAAGGACCAAAATTTTATTTTCCCTACGAAAATACGTAGGGAAAGGGGTTTTTCACGTGATGATGACTGGCCAATCAGGGAATGGAGTATGCCCTTAAGCTGACGATGGCATGTTAAAGATGTATTGAACGTTCATCGAGAGGCCAAGTTGACTAGCAGTAATCACAACCTTGAAATCTTGACAATTTTCACAATGAATAAAAAGTCACCTAACAGGGCTAAGACTGTTTTAAAACAAACAGGAAAGAAAACAAAAACCGTGGAAGAATTGCTTAAATTAAATCTAGGTGATGACAGTTCAACGTTTAGTTCGCTGGTGTCTCCTGCAAAAAAAGACGATGATACAACTGCCAAAAATATAATGAGACTAGTACAAACGTTAAAATTTGCTGGAATAATGTGAGATCCACTACTCAACTGAGGATTAATGCTGAAGCTACAGCAGTTTTCTTGAGTATATATGTTAAATTGTATTAGTTACATTTTATGTATGTTCTCTACAATCCTTTATTTCCACAATGCAGAGCTCGTAGGAGAGTTTTGGTCCCGACTGTGTGACACCAAGACCAAAAATTCCTTAGGAAATTGCCTGTGGCAAGCGATTGCCATCAAATTAGATCAAAAAGGATTCAAGATAAACACAGCTGATCCCGGTAAATCAGCCCAAGAGAAATGAAGCAATCTTAACAAAGAATACAAGAAGTATGTTCTTTAGCCAAATTAACAGGTGGAAGGGAATAAGATGTTCTCGATTACAAGCTCCGATTCTTTGATGAGATAGATACAATTCTAGGTATCTAGTTTTAGTCAATGTTTGTACGAGCCAGTTAAATGTGAATTGCTGTGTTTGAATCATATAGGAAAGGGAAATGCAGCGTTCCCAGAATATGTTGGGTATTCATTTCTGGTGAAGCAAAATCCAACTCGATTGGGGAAAAATGCAAATAAAGAAACTGATTCTGATCCTGATCCTTTATGTGAAATGGTTACTGGCCTTATTATAATGTTCTTTTTTTTTTAGTCAGCAAAGAAAATCAGCCCCTGAGTAATCCGGAAGCAACCGAATGTTGAGTTGACCCAAGTCAAGCTCCAAAGTCTAAGGACAAAGACCATGTTTGACAAATTCAATTTTTTGATAATGAAGACGAGTCAGACTTCAACGATAGTTTCACCAAGACGAAGAAACCTAAATTTAGCAAAGCAACAAACGTTACAACGGTTATTGAAATTTTTATGACCAGCAAATATGAGCGGACTGCCGAGAGGGAAGAGAAAAAGAAGAGAAATGCTGAATCTGAAGCAAGCAGAAGCGTCATGAAGATGCTGTCCTATTTAGAAAAATTGTTCTTCTAGTCTCTACGGTCTTTAGTCTTTTCGGAACTAATATAAAAAATAAAAAATACACTAGATTTACAGCGTATGTGCTTCTCTGGCATTTGAAGATGTGCGTTGTGTTCTGACCGTTTTTGCTGTGTTGATTTTATTTTAAGCTATCAGTTCTTGTTCATGTAGAGCCCTTGATGTAACGGTCTACATTCTTCAATAAAGGAAAACAAAGACTTTCTTTCCAGAAAGATTATGAACTGTATTTTTGTTTCAGAATGTTTTTTTTATCCACGAAGGGAAAACAAGAATTTAGTGAAAAGCCCGTAATCTATTGTTAAATAGTGGTTGGATTCTCCCACAAATGAAGTCTCGTTTTATAACACTTTCGTTTAAAGAACCCTTAGTTGGATCGGGCAATCGTTCGGGATTCACATTGCAATTTACACAATTTCCATCAATTTTAAGATCACTATTTTGAATACAAATGTTGTCTAGCACTCAGGAGGTTTACTACTCTGCTCGATGGATGGATTGATTCAAATCTTGAGTTCTTCTAAATCGTTCCTTCAAGTCACCAAAAGCCTGCTCTATATCAATCCTTGTGCTTGATAACTAGTAATTAAATAGTTTCTCGATTTGGGTAAAGGTGCTCTTCCATCTTTTCGTTTTTAAGGAACAAACACCAGTTCAGTAGAGGAAAATATGCAGAATCACCAATTATGTGATATTTTCGAGAATCACAATACGCATTACAATTTGTCTTAAAGTTTTGCTTAAGGGTAGATTATCTCCAAATAAAAGAGTCGTGATTCTTTCCAACGAATATGTAACTGAACTGACGATCAGCTTTGGCAATCGCCATCAGAACAAAATTTCAATACTGCAGTAAATTTTGATAAGATTTCATGTTCTCTTTTTGGGGGTGAAACGTCATATGACTCCCATCAATAGCTTCTATAACCTCTAGCTGGGATTCCTCTTCTTCTTCAAACTAAGCTTCAGTACATTTGATTTATCTTCATGTTCTGGGCATTGTAATAAAGTTGGAATGGTTATCAAAGAAGATCACCATGCCAATAACATTATAAACAGTGGACTCGGTTCTTTCAAACTTGTCAGCAAACACTCTTAAAGAATCTTGATTGCCTAAAATTGAAGAGTAAAAAAAGCAACATTTCAGCAATGGAAAGCGGTTTTCGGCCACTATGACTTCAGCAATGGAAAGCGGTTTTGGGCCACTATGATAACACACTTCACTTCTAAAGTCTTCAATGTTTCAGTAATGAAGTATCATGTTCAATCAAATCATCAATCAATTCAATGTATCAGTAGAGCGTGAGACTATACAATGTTTCATAAAATCACAATCTGAGTTGTAAGTAACCAGTTTGTTTGTGATCTTTTATCAAACTGATAGCTAATACTTCGTCCTCGTCACTTTCTAATGAATCTTCTATAGAACTGACTTTAATATTGGTTGGATAAAAAAACTCATCACTACAATTATCATCGTTTGACCTAGACTTCCCTTGCTCAATTTAATTCCAAAGTTTTTGATTTTCTAACGTATGAGTAATTAGTAAATCAATTGCTCGGCACTATCGGCAGCTTATAGGAAAAAAATAGCTCTTTTTTATTAGCCCCATAAAAGTGCAATTTTCTGATGATATACAATAGTTACAGGTGTGGGAAGCACGGATATCTTTATCTTGAAATTTATCAAGATAATTTCTACATTGGGTGCAATAAAAATGAATATTCTTATTCGCAGTTTTCCACAAAGATTTTTTTTAAAGATACACAATTTGGAGATATTCTATTTTTAACATAACCAATAAGTGATAAAGCGCTGTGTCACAGTGAGGTTATGTCAAAGAAAGAAGGCAAATACTAATAATAATACGATAACAATTCAATAATAACATCCAATAATTGTAAATGATACATCATTTATAATTTCTTCCCTACTCTATATATGTGGAATTAAATGTGTTATGGACGTCCACAGCTTCGGTAAATTGTTTTTCTTCCGATAAATACATTGTTTTTCATATATTCAAATGAATGAAGTTATAATATATTTTGTATGCTTAGATGTGCTACCTCATCTGGTTCTTCGTTGATTACTTCTAAGACTTCCTTTCGTGGTGATTAATAGAATAGAAAGTCTTATGGACACATATTTCCAAAGATTTTGAAACGGAATACGTCACTAAGAGTCAATTAGAATAATGGTTAGCAGATTTACGATTTCTTGACCAAATATATTTGCCTAATACGCTTTAAATGCATTTTGATACATTTGACCGTCAAAACCACGCTTTAATTGCTCAACTTCGATAATGAGCAAAACGGGAATCGCAATATCTGGAATTGCTGCACTAACTGTCAGGTAGATAAAGAAAACAATCTTGGGTCATCCAACCTTTCTTGGTGTTTCCATATTTAAAACCTAGTCAAACCGAGTTTAACAAGAAGTGGAATAGGCCTATATCACTTAATTTAAAACGTAAGATGAATTTTTATTAAGTTTTAACCCTTAAATAACTTTTCTTCTGTCGTAGATTGTAGTTATTTTTAGCAAGTTTGGGTTCTTCAATGGGTTCTCTGCTATCAGATTATTGTTTCACTTCATGTAATCACTTCGAGCACAATATAAGCTTAATGGTAAATTACGTTACTCTTACCTGTAGTTACTTGATTTCTTACTTGTTGTAAGTGATTGTGCTGACTGAAAACCAACGACCAACTGAGTTACAAACACAAACATGTTAAGCAATTTATTTTTACGTTTACCTAAGACAATCCAAAAACTGTTCCAAATTTGTTTTGTTGAATGGGCTAATTAATAATATTATACTTTATAGATAATGGGCAAAGCAAAAAAAAATAAATAAAAAAAAGTCCCGTGAACAGAAAAAAGTGGAATGATGCTAAAATCCGAATAGAAATGAAAAGAAAGGAGGAGAAAAAAATGAAGCATAAACAACTTCTTCAAAAGGTTTTTAGCAAAATCAATCAATAATCCAATAATCCATTAAGCAAATAATCTAAAAGCATAAAATCCGTTTGAAATGTTTTCTGGAAAAAAGTCAGGATCAAGTCTGTGTAATTTGAAGAGAACAGGGCACAAGCAAGACCGTATCATACGCTTGAGATCTACACACTGGTTCTCATTTCGGGGGGAGGGGGGCATCATTGCTAGGTCGTTCCATTTTCCAAGTTATGTCCCCAGAGGAAAGGTTGAACTTTGTTCCGAAACTTCCAACTCTAAACACTCGCGTCGTCTTTTGTAAATATAATTTTGACTACCCAGAACTCAAATACCATCATGAACTTTTGTGCAATCATCTCGTTAATTAATGACGGCAAAGCACTTGCACTCAATCGAAGGCTGTTATATAATATATTAATTTTATAAAATATATAATTTTATCATTTCTTCTAGAACCTAAATAGAAGGGTCGCCCAAAAAATATTCGAAGCCAAAAAAGAATCTATTCGCCTGGATCAGAATCCAACGAGTAGGAATCATCCCTCAGCACCGTCACTTCATCATCCAAGGTAAGTAAAAAGAAATAATGGAAGTTAATTAGAGCAAAGATTCACCCATGAAGCCCGGAATTCGTAATGTTCCTGCTTCTTACCGAGTTGGTGATCCACCCCAGAAACAGCAAGTATTCATGCAGAAACTGCAGGAATTCATGGCTAAATAAGGGACGCCTATTAGACGATTGCCCAGTATAGAATTCAAACCACATATCACTATCATTTGAAGATTTTCTTATTTCTGGATCATTTGAGATATCGTAGAGTACGGTCGGGAGTCTCATTGATGGGAAACTGTAGACCTTTTAGGATGAAAGTTAACCATACCCTATCCTCTTTGTGGTGAAACAGTTGGAGATTTATTCGATTCAATATTGCTGCTGCGCCTGGAGAAACGACAGCATGAGTACCATCAACACTAGAGCTCGAGTTACAATATGGATGAAACAAATTATTGGCGGGTGACAAAACATTGAATTCTGGTGTTGAATGAATAAACAAAGATTCATAATTTAAAATGCGTTATCAGAAGGATAAGATCAAATACGAACCCTAAATCCAAAGTTAAATGTTTGATGGCAAATACATTTTGTCAAACAATCGTAAATCTGCTAACCATTATTGTAATTGACTCTAAGTGACGTATTCTGTTTCAAAATCTTTGGTAAATGTGTGTCCATAAGACTTGCTTTCTATGCTTCATAACCACGAAAGGAATAAGTCTTAGAAGAAATCAACGAAGAACCAGATGAGGTAGCACATCTGTGGACGTAGTCCGCAGCTAATTGAATTCCAAATTTATAGAATAGGGAAGGAATTATAAATGATACATCATTTACAATTATTGAATGTTATTATTGAATTGTTAACGTATTATTATTAGTATTTGCCTTCTTTCTTCAAAATAACCTCACTACGACAGCGCTTTATCACTTATTATTGGTTATTTTAAAAATATAATATCTCCAAATTGTGTCTCCGGTTCAAAGTATCTTAAAAATAAATAATTCTTTGTGGATAACTCAGAATAAGAATATTTATTTTTATTGCACCTAATGTAGAAATTATCTTGATAAATTTGATGATAAAGATATCCGTGCTTCCCACACCTGTAACTATTGTATTTCATCAGAAAATGGGCTAATAAAAAAGAGCTATTTTTTCCTAAAAGCTGTCCAGCAATTGATTTACTAATTACTCATATGTAAGAAAATCTAAAACTTTGGAATGAAATTGAGCACGGGAAGTCAAGGTCACGCGATGATAATTGTAGACATAAAATTTTTCGGGTGAAAATTATAAGAAATTGTTACAGTTTTTACGTGGGAATTAGAACTTTACGTTTATTTTTGCTACGGAAGGATGTTCAAGTATTCAAGTCTTCCAACTATGCCATATGGCCACTTTTGTACTACATAAATGAGCAGCCATTCCACCTTAAATCAATATTCATGACATTGAACACAGGTGGTTAGGGATGGAAAAGCCAAATACAAACGGATTTGAAGATACCAATTGCATTGCTGCAAATTCCAAAATGCATTTTTTGAACCTTTTGTTGAGGAAACTATCCAACTTTTCGGAATGGATTTCAATGGCTTGATAAATTAAACAACGTCGTACGTATATCTTGCGTTCTCTTTCCTATTGCTGTTGCTGCACCATCATGATGCTCCGGCGCGTGCTATGCTTTTGAATTTTATGCAGTTTAATGGAACTTATGGATTACATTATTGTGAACATCCCGGTGTCTCTGGGAAAGGCGATGGACACGTCTGGGTTTTCCCATCACATTTCCGTCCCTCTATTTAGATACTAAAAAACTCACTACTTCATGCCGTTGTGGCAATATATAGTGACAGGAAGCACAGGATGGAGCAAAAGGATTTCAATTTTTTCTGTTGTCCCTAAATTCGATCTTATTACTGGCACTATACCTGATATCCGTCATTTTTTTTCCTTGCATCGTGAAAAAGTTTTTAACTATATGGCTCGAATCAACGGAAAAACCGTAAAGTACTATGACAAAACATTTTTAAGATTCTTTGCTTGACATAAAACTACTAGAAGAAATCCTTAGGAACAGAAAATCCTGGAAAGCAAGTAAATTAAGAAATTGTCTTCTTTTTTTAATCCCCATTTGTTCTCAATTTCTACTTCATTATGAATACTACTGGCATTGGCTTTATCTTGTGAATTGCAGAACATTTTTGGTATGGATAACGCATAGATATGGATGGATAACGCAAGAAGCTTGCTAAGATAGTATATTTGTCTTTTATCGGTAAATATTTTGTACGGCGTTAACATGTATTTTATAATGTACTCTTACTTGAATACATTTGAAAGGGAATGGGAAATTAGGGTGCACCTTTGGCATACTCTGCATTCTTGATATGAATTAAGATGCGGGTGACAGTATGAAAACCTGATTTCTTATTAGATAATTTTCCGCTTAATATATCAATTGTATGATTACAGAGGATACAATTTCTTATTTCTATGTTTCTCAGTTGGATAAAAATATCCCTTAAACCTCGAAGGGAAAATTTAAAATCAATCGGGAAATTTAAATTTGAAAAATTGTCTCCCGGCGAGATAATTGCTATCGAAAATTAGTTTAAACTAACTTTTAGCATTTTCTTACAGTAGAATACTTGTAAATGGACAATGTTCTTCAACTGCTTCGTGCAGACTTCAAACGAGATAATTCTGTCATAATGTTAGGAAACAAGTCTGTCATAAACTTTAGAAAACAACAATTTCGCAAAATATTGCAGTATTCTTTTTCAGCTCCGTGCTTTGAAAATTTTTCAGGAAGCAATATGTCTACTATCTCCAGGGAACAAATGTAATCAACAATCAACAAAAACTTTTCTTGATGTGTTTAGGAGCTGTAGGTATGACGATGGGATTTGGAATGGATTCACTAGATTTCGTTATTCAATTGCTAGAAAAAGTTTTTGATGGCAATCTTAACGGAAACCTTACTTCTCAGAGTTGCCAAAGCTTACCACTTTGCCAAATCCAATTGCTGTTGACAAAGGAAGTAAGAATCTACTCTATAACTTCAAAAGACGGTGTAAGTATCCGATTTCAATTAAAAACATCTATATTAACATTAAAATAAGGAATCTTTAGCATATTATATGAAATTTTCTGTTTGGAAGTTGAAATTTGAGAAATTTGAAGGAAAAACTTGAGAAAAAAGACAACGACACTTTTTGAAATTGATTCATCAGAAAAATCAGTGAATTTATGAATAAAGCCAGCACATCTTTTTTGAAACACAGCAGAAACAATAATTGGGACTAGTAATCTATAAAAAGAAAGTGAAGCAAGCTCCAGTTGAAAGTTTTGCAACTTAAAAAAAAGTTATAAGTTATTTTAGGTAATGAAGAACATCGGTACTGCTTATCGGATTCCTGATTTAGATATGATTTGCCATTATGCTAACTGCACTATTCTTACAAAGGACCCCAAAAAGAAGAAGAACGAAAATATTTAATCCTGGGAAAGGGAAATGCAATTCAGTTTTAAATTTCAAGATTTGTAACTTATTATCTTATGTGTTTTAGTAGAAAATAAGTTTTGATTCGAT